>NC_031498.1:28824995-28895799 GCF_000237925.1 Schistosoma mansoni | reverse complement strand
TATTTCAAGTTGTTTTGCTCAAATATCAAGTTTTTCTGAGACTTTTCTTCCATGTGCTCATGGCTAAATGTTAAAGTATTGTGTGCCAGTTATGGTTATTGAGTTTGCAATAGGACCGTTCGTATTAGGAATAGTTCAATCTTTCTCAATTATCGTAGCCCAACTGGGAACTTCAGTGAACACAATTGTTTTTATTAAGATTTAATAATATTATGGTTTGAGCCCATACATGTAGTATGGTTACTGTGTTATTCTTTTTAAATTTCACGGTGACTCTGGCAATCATTGGGTTGATTAAACTTACTGGAAGCATTTATAATGACGAAAAGTTATTGTTTTACATAGTAAATATAATTTGTCAACAAGAACTAGTACAACGCAATAGCATTTGAAGCGAACGGTATTGGGTTCGAGCCCAGGAGTGGATATCAACTCTGTTAGACACTATCTATCTCTGCTTAGAAAGCTATTACAGTTCATTTGTGAAATTTATAAATACACCTTGTTAGAAAATTGATTATAATTTTTCTCACTATCCATCTTTGCTTACCGTATAAGTGTTACAATTGACCCTCATGTCAAATCAAATAGTGTAAACATTTAGTTGTTCTGTACTGTTTATATAGTGAAGATATTATGGTCTCAAATCTTTAGTTACACACATATATGTATGGATAAGTATGGCTTTATGCTTATTCAATTTTCTTAGAAAACATTTAATTTTTTCGGTTTAGTAGTGAATAGTGTTTATAAATTAGGCTAAATCATATCTTTTTGTTGTTGTTGTTTCACACTGATTAGAATAAAACGTTTAGTAGCCTACATATTCAGTTCAGGTTCCTACGTCAGTTATGACTGATTGACTTAGAGCTTGGAAATGTAGATATATATGTAGATATGGCCAGCCGACCGCCTCAACGCGTGATGTTTGTTGGTGTAGTAGTCTATAGGACGGAAGCTAGGGACAGAAGAACCAAGACGCGGCGTCGACCCATACAGTCATTGAATTCTGAACTGATCTGTATAGGTGCTAACTACCACATTGGGGTCTTCACGATTATAGACCACTTAATCTATTTTGGAAATCTCTGCAGCCCCGGTAGGTTAGTGTCTGACGAAATCTCGACACAGATTCGGAAGCCTACATAGATTTTGGTCAAATTGTGCCACTTGTAGCGTAGGGGAGATGTCCGTCTGATGTGTGGGCGAGAATGATAATGATTGGTTTTCTGCTTATTCAGATATGTAGTTAGCCTGACAGGTGTTAGATGACTTATACATTACCCTGTCCTTATTATTTATTATTATTGATTGTCCAGTTGTTGTTGAATCGTGTCGGGTTTTGGTGTGGAAATATATTTACGTTCTAGTCAGGTTAGTCACATGTTCTTGATCTGAGTTTTGTTGAAGTCTTGTAGAATAGAATGGGAGGGAATCTAGTATAGATATTCGTCTAAGGTAAATTAACGTCCCATTCGTGTAAACAAGTAAAACGGACCATTGTAACACGATCTATTAGGCAAATGATGAGTTTATTCTACAACAGTTCCCTTTATGCTACTTTATGGATGTGAAATGTAGTCTTTAAAGATAGAGGATATTCGTAAGGTACTAATATTTGGTCATAGGTGTTTTTAAAGCATTGCTCGGTTGTTTGGGGATCATCGCTTGAGTAATGCCAAGGCTAGATACAGGATAATGGGTCAAGAATGTCGAATGGGCTAATAAGGTATTAAATCCTTATTAAAAAAGTGGTTGAAATGTGTCGTGTATGCCAAACCATTGTCTACCTGAACTTGCGATATTAACTTGTGTAGAAGTGGACTCACAGGGAGCTTGAAGTGATGAAACCAAGATGGGACGTCAGTTCATGAAGTCATTGACCGTTGGACTAAACCACATTAGTAGATTTTAACTACTTGGTTGGTGTCCACACAACTATTCTAACCATTAGTTGGAGACGTTGTTTGATATAGTTTAGAACCAGTCGCACTACCACAGGTCAGTCAGTCAGTCACAACGTAGAACTTCGTACGTACGTACATCAGTTCGAGTCGCCATACCACATTAGCACAGAGATGCAGTCGTCGATTCAAATCCAACAGTGGTAGAGGTAGTAAAAGTAAAAAGCAGTAATCGGAAAGATTAGGGTTTGAAGATGTTATTGAAGGAGTATAATCCAGTGAAATAAATTTGGAAAGAGGAAAAAGAAAGGGACATAAAGAATTCAGAAGATTAGAATTTGGGAGAACACAAGGAGTGGATGCACCTTCGCCATTACAAACGATTTTGAGCTATGTCATTCAAGGTCTCTAACCATCATCTCGCGAATCCCAACCAAGTAGTCTACACCTACCAACATGGCTCAGTCCACTTGTCAGCGACTTCATGGATTTGTACCACGTTTTGGTCTTGCCGCCCCTAGCTTTCTTCCAACCTACTCCTACACCATAAAGCATTGCACGTCGTGGCAGTCGGTGGTTGGGCATACGTAACACATGTCCCAGCCATCTCAACTGATGAAGTTTTAGTACTTCATCAATCGATTTGCTATCCTTACTTAGTACCCGTTTCCTAACAACTGCATTACTTACCCGGTGGTCCCAGGATATACGAGCAATGCGTCGAAGACACCTATGATCGAAAACTAGTAGCCTACGAATATCCTCTACTTTTATCGGCCATGTTTCACTGCCATAAAGTAGGACGGAACGGACTGCTGCACAGTAAACCCGTCCTTTGGTTGCTAGACAGTACGCTTCAAAATTATCTTATACTTTTTATCCCATGAACATTTTCTTTAAATCATATTATATATGCCTAACGTTTTCTCACGATTGCAGATACTACTATCACTACTTTTATTACTCTGGCGTTTGTTTTGATACTTTCGTCTCGCTGTATTGATGTAATGTAACGACCTAATCTGATGCATATATGCTCGAGGTATGGCAACTCGAACTAATGTACGTACGTACGAAGTTCTACATTGTGACTGATTGACGAGGTTCCTAAACTGCTTATAATAAACTAAGGTAGAGAGTTGCTAGCTGCTTTTTTATCATTGAAATAATCATATTTTTTTAATTTTGTATTTCTAACATATGATTAAATAGGACTGGAAAAGAAGATACTTCATTTTATACAAAGTTCATAGTCAAAATAAAACTGAAATATTTTTTGATTACTACAAAGATGAAACTGTGACGAAATTCAAAGGTAAGTGATTTATTATTGCCTACAGATATACATTATTATAATTTTCTTTATTATATTATTTTTTTAAAACTCTTAACCTTCAGGCCTTGTGGTGAGCTTCTAGTAGGAGCGAGAATAGTATTGTCAGTAGAAATCGTCATTTCATTTATTTGTGTGTGGGCTGTGATACTGCCCGGGTGCCCAAACCGAAGCAGGTGGTTTTCTTAGGGGGCCACACCTGGAGCCTTTGATTTAAAAGTCTGATCCACAAGGAAGTTGAGCATCGTGAGGAGATGCAGCTCCATGGTAACCGGTGACTAACAATTGATTCATACGCCATTTGTTCCCCCAGGATCCTGGAGCCCATGTGCACCATTGGTTTGGAATCAGGGTTTTCCAACTCCCCTAGGTGGATTCTCCATATCCATCAGCCGGATTAATGCTCTGGATATTCGCTTTTCATCCTTTCAATTTTGTAAACAACACCTGCTGCGAGAAGGCAGGGAGTAGGACTTCTATAGCGGTGACTGTATACGCTTTAATGTATATATCTTCAGTAAATATAGTTCAGAAATAAGTAATTTATTCTCCGTTTTAGATAATATTTACAATACTATTTATTAACTTTACCGTTCTAAATAGTTTCAATTTTAAAGGTGATTTTGATACGCTTAAACATATCTCAAGTGTAAATTCATTTAGTATTGTTTGTCTGAATCTTTCCATCGATGTGTTAGGACTGCAACTGGTCAGTCTCTAATTGGCATATGTTCATATTGTGCGTATTGCCTCGATATAGTCTTATTTCATAAGCATTGTAAGCAAAGATGGATAGTGGCTAGCAGTGGAATCGGGGACGCCCGTTTCGTCCTATTTGGGACTCGTCAGCTGGATGTACCTGCATCTCAGTGTTCACTCTGAGACTCGAGGAGTCCTAAATACGACGAAACGCGCGTCCTGGATTCCACTGCTAGTCACTATCTATCTTTGCTTACAATATCTTAAGTGTGTTTCTTTTTCTACATTGTCTGATTATTATCGTACCCTTAATGCCATCTTTTCGTTTGTTGATTAAGGAAACGAAAAAAAGTTTTCTGTCTTAAGAAGTTATTTTATTGTTTCTTATGGTAATTTATTTGTTATAAACATTATATATGATGTACATTCAATGCGGTAGACCTAGACAGACACAACAGTGCGTATATACATACATATATATTCACTCTTGACAAAAAAGTAGACTTGTTTCAATTGTGCTACATTTTTTCTTTCAAATGGCAATACTGGCATAAACCTCCTATAGTAAGTAATAAGTTATAACAAAAAAATTTGATTTGGATTGTACAGTTAAAAAGTTTATTAAGGTTAAATGATTAAAATATTGAAAATTGAAAGGATACAAGGAAACAAAGTTGGAGAATGTATCATTTTTATTCTAGAGTTTGAACCTTACTTCATAAGGCTTATGGAGTTTGTTGAATTTTCAGTTTACATCACGTACGAATGCTATCGATAACCAAAATTCACTGGAAAGTTGTCTCATCTATGTATGGGACTTAGTAGCAGTGAGCGTCTTCTGATAGGTCCCCAAGTGTCCCTCTTTATAATTTCTAGAGTCCCAGAAACGTCAGGAAATGTTTTATGCAATCAGTGTTAAGTAGGAGCTTTGCAGTAACATCTAGAAAAGGAAGAATCACGTGTCACTGTTTTGGTTGGATATTTTCTTATTCTGTTACTGTGTTTAGCATGGTTCCAGAAATTCCTAGAAGCCCGAAGCCAGGCATAACCCTATATATATCCTCATTTTTCTGCACACAAACTAGTCTTGAAGTAAAGCTTTTACTAAATTCATGCCTCCCATCTGTCCTACTTGACGTGTAGCAGCAGTTAGGTTATAGGAACTGGATAGGTAGACAGGATTAAGTGTTTTGGTAATAGACTTATCAGAGTCCGCAAACCAACCACGGGTCGAACTTAGAACCCTAGAGTTTCGATGTTGGGTGACCATATTCAACTGTACTTGGTGGGTTACTGCCTCACACTCGGTATGGTTGAACTCTAATTCTCATACTATGGTGTGGATTACTTATATCCACATAAGTAGTACATAATGATGGTCGGGCAATGAATGTATTTCAGTAGAAGATCCATAAGAAAATCACGGGAAAGAAACGCAATTGGTATAAAAATGCATGAACAATAATAATCGAAGACGATGGACTGATATTTGCAGAAGGAACGGTCAAGATTGAGACAATTGATTGATAGTTTGCAAATTAACTGAGATTTCCAGTAATTTTGTGCCTAAATACATTCAATTTTCCCCACTCGTCTTCTTGTTCACTATGATTTTTCTCATCATTCAGGCAACTTGCGAGTGCAGAAAGTGTATTGAAAATCAAATATTATTCGTGCTAAGAAGGCGCTACATTTTTCAGTTTTTTTATGTTTTCGTTAATAAATGGTGGTTTTGACGTATTAGAAAGCCCTTGTTTTATCCTACTGACATTTACTATAAGCTGATTGACTGTTTTCCCATTCAATTTACTATTTTTGTTGTTCTAAGGTCATGGTTATTTTAATACTGATTTGATTTCTGTTGGTAATGCTAAAGCTCATGAAGATCTCATTTCTTTGTACCTCTTAATCGCATATAGATGATCAAAGCTAAAATACTGTGGTATATTATTCATCTAATCTATCTAGTTCTCATAGATCCAGTCTCGTCTCAGAAGAATCACCTGATTATTTGTGATTCCAAATTATCGTGAGCTATCTAAAGTCGTAATAATTAGTTATCTATTTTGTTCTCAGTATTGTACACTTATAGCCCTACTTGAGATCAAATACTCTACTTTCTTAGATCTTTAAGTGAATTGTTAAAACATTAAACTTTTCAAAATTGAATCACAGATTTATATTCTTATTTACTGGACTGTAAACTAACCGTGTTCTGTGTTCGTTTGATCTCGTACACTATTATTGGTCTGTATAAATTTTTAATATATGTAAGGCGAACATCACTAGCATACTGTAATTTAACTAGTAATTTAATGTTATACATGAGTCAGTTCACTTCAATGTTCTGTAAGTTTTGTTTGTTTGTCTGTATTTTATATATGTTTGCTAAATCAAAAGTTTTTACTGGTGAACCTTTGGTTGATATGAATCTCTTATTGGTTATATTCGAAAGAGAATTAATTGTATTCATTTAGTGCTGACCGAGTTCTGTCAATCAAGTTACAATATAACCCATTATTATGAGCGGGTTAACATCGCATGGGTTGTGTTTTAATGTTGACCGTAATCTTGAGGGAACTGATATTTTCTGATGAATTTGACAGTTTGAGACGTTAACAATGTGCTATTCGGGCTGTGACTGACCTCTTGTGTCATTGGAACCCTAGATTTAGGGTTTTATGTCAACTAAATCCGATCACTTAACATCTCGATCCAGTGAACGCAATGTCAAGACACTAAGACTAGTCTCATTAGTGACATCATAAAGGACTAGAGAAACATAAAATTTATCACTAATCAGTGACCAATCAATTGTAAACATTTCAGTTCTACGGGCTGTGGTCAGTCTCTGATCAAGTAGCTCAGTAGTAATATGCCAAATTATGAAGGTGTTTGGTACGGAATCTAGTCCTACAGTCGCTAGAAGCACACCTTGCTGAAAAGTACCGGATAGCACGAAACCCAAGTTCAAGTATTCTTGTTGATGAATACCTTTAATCACCTAAAAACTAACCAGATTTGTATTATTTTCACATCATTTGAAGTTGTGCAACTAATCATATTTTGCCAGATTAATTATCCCACTTATTTATTTATTTATTTATTTGAACACATAAATATTGGTACGAAGGGGCACCGAATACACATGCGCCGCACAAATCTCATTTGAATTGTATGAGGGCTGTGATACTGCCCGGGTACCCAAACTGAAGCAGATGGTTTCCTTAGGGGACCACATCCCTAGCCTTTGACCTAAAGGTCTAACCCACAAGGCAGTAGGGCATCGTACGGAGATGCAGTCCCATGATAGCCGGTGACCAACGATTGATTCATACGCCATTTGTTCCTTCAGGATCCTGGAGCCGATGTGCACCATTGGTTTGGAATGAGGGTTTTCCAACTCCCCTAGGTGGACTTTCCGTGTCCACCAACCCGGTCAAAGCACCGGACATTAGTTTTTCGTCCTCTCAATTTCGTAAATAACACTGTAGTGAACAGAACTCGACTGGGGACAATCGAATGTAATTAAGCAGACATTACAGACTATCTCGGTAAATTCTGATAACCAAACAATGAACAGTCAATTTGCAAATTAACAACCAATTGTTTCAATCTTCACTGTTTCTTCTCTAATTTTATTGCTCATGCATTTTCCAAACGATTGCGCTTCATTTCAGTTCTTTCCTCATCGGTCTTCTGCCAAAATACATTCTATGCCTGACCAACACCATATACTACTTATATAGATATAAGTAGACCACACCACAACACCACCATCACAAGACAGTGAGTAGGACTTCCGTGGCAGAGACTATATACGCGTGGCCATATGAGAGCATTTGGAGAAGGAGAGCGGACCCTCCCCACTCTCTGCCTTACCAGGGCATTTGGGAGCAACCGCTGAGCCCGACTAATTATCCCACTATATTTTCTTGTTTTAATGCTAAAGAGAAACAGATGTTTTATGACTAAACTTAATATATGAAACTATTTCAAGTAAATTAAATCAAATAATTGCGAATTAAACGTTTATGAATTGACTATCAGTAGTATTTACACCACATCTTTACATAAATAATAATAGTAATTGTTCGTTTCACTGGTAAACAATAGTTTTTTTCTCGTTTACAATTAATGAAGCGGATGTTGTTAGAGTATAAACATTTTTTTGTTATTGATGAAACTATATTACAGTTAAATTATTACTTTAAAGTCTTATTCTGAATTAGATTTGTATATATGGTGTATCATTATCTGATTACAACTTTTCTACAACTCCTGAGATTTTTAAGGATGGTGGCCCAAAACTAGCAGCGAGATTGACTGAGGTCTTAGGCAGAATCGGGGAACTGGACGTAATTCCATCTGACTGGTCCCAATCACTGATTGTACCAGTCTATAAGAAAGGACAAAAGTCCTCTTGTGACAACCACAGAGGAATCAGTTTGACTAATATAGTGTCTAAAATATTAGCTTCAATAATACTTGGACTCCTAACCAAAGCTCGTGAAGAGCAGACTAGAGAAAACGAGGCTGGTTTCCGACCTGGACGTGGTTGCATAGACCAGATATTCACTCTACGTCAGGTCCTAGAACATAGACATACATTCAGACGTCCCACAATCGTAGTATTTCTTGACCTTAAGGCGGCATTTGACTCCGTTGATCGTGAGGTTCTATGGCAGTGTTTGTCAGTGAAAGGAGTACCAAAGAAGTACATTAACCTCATAAAGGCTCTCTACTCGAACACAACTGGTCGAGTTAGAGCCTATGGCGAACTGTCATCAGAATTGATTACCTCAAGTGGTGTTCGTCAGGGCTGTCTACTCTCTCCATTCTTGTTTAACTTTGTCGTTGACATGCTTTTAGAGGTATCACTTTCATCATCTCAATCTCCTGGAGTTGAACTTTTACCAGGAGGCTCACTTGTTGACTTAGAATACGCCGATGACATGGTTTTATTTGGTGAAGACGCTGACAAAATGCAGAGTCTTCTGACCACTATAAGCAACAATGCAGGCATGTTCGGGATGCGATTCTCTCCCTCGAAGTGCAAAATGTTACTTTAGGATTGGGTTGCATCGACACCTGAACTAATGATAGGGAGTGAAGTAGTTGAGCGTGTCGACCGCTTCACTTATCTTGGGAGTCTCACCAGCCCTTGTGGTCTGGTGTATGACGAAATCTCAGCACGGATACAGAAGGCACGTCTACCTTTCGCCTCTCTATCTTTTTTCTCTTTCCAAATTTATTTCATTGGATTACACTCCTTCGATAACATCGTCAAACCCTAATCTTTCCGATTACTGCTTATACTCTTACTACTTCTACCACTATGGGATTTGAATGGACAACTGAATCTCTGTGCTAATGTGGTATGGCAACTCGAACTGAGGTACGTACGTACGAAGTTCTACGTTGTGACTGAGTGACTGACTTTCTACAACTTCACAGTGTTACGTAAAAACAATTAACTTAATCATTATATCTCATAAAGGATAAAATGTTTTACATTGTGATTTACACTTAAAAAGTGTATTCTTATTTTATTCTCTATATTATTTCATAAACTGCTTGTTTTTTTTAAAGATATCTGGCGTCTCCAAAATATCTGAGTTAAAATGTATAGATATTTTATTAGACGTGATGAGCAGACTAAATGCTTGGTAATATTTTCTCAAAAAATCAATAACATTTAAGCAAAGATGGATAATGGCTAGCAGTGGAATCCAAGACACCCGTTTCGTCCTATTTGGGACTCGTCAGCTGGGTGTACCTGCATCTCAGAGTAAATGTCCACTCTGAGACTCGAATCCAGTACCTTTCGCTTCAAACGCCATCACGTTATCCACTCAGCTACTGAGTCCTGATAGCCACTTGTTTGTGCAATGGGGTGAAGTTTAAATTCATTTAGTATTGTTTGTTTGAATCTTCCCATTGATGTTTAGGACTGCAACTGGTCAGTCTCTAATTGGCATATGTGTATACTGTGCGTATTGCCTCGAAGTTAAAAGTTGAATTTTCTTTTATTTTTATTCCTTTCCCATTTTTAATAACCTATGTAAAAGATCATAGCTCAACAACTTGACATGATGGAAATTGTATATTACAAAATGGAAGCCCTTGTACCTACCTACCTATCTCATCTATAAACATTCGTAATTTTTGTATTGTTTTGGTGAACGTCTTCAAATGTTTAAACGTTTCAATGTTATATTGAAGATCTTTGTACGTATGACTTTTTAAGTGATCTAGGAACTCGGTTGAACTCAGAAACACAAGACTTTACAGGGAGTACACGAATTTTAAGAATAGTGGATATGTCGAAAATGGTGAATAAGTGGTGACATTTTAAATCTTAATCAGTTTATCAATTTTCTAGAAGAAAAGAAATAAAAAATCAACTTCTTCATAGTTGACAATTATTGAAATCGTAGGTAACCCATATTAAAAGCACAATACGTCGGATTTACACTATCAATATACTATATGGTGATTTTCAGCTATGGAATAGTAGTTTCATTTCTTGTCACTACATAATGTTATGATCATTGAAAATTCACCCTATGCACTCTCAATATTACATCGCGATGACACCAAAATACTTCCAGATTGATATGAACTGTTGTGGTTTTCACTATCCGTTGGTCGATTTCGTCTACCACGCCACCACTAACAATCACAGCTATACGAATACACAAATATCAAGCTCATAGCCATACAGTTCATACTTACGCTTTATGAAATTTTACGCATACCATCAGTATTTGGGCGCCGAGTTGATATGAGATATTAAAGAGGAGGAATACATCATTGTTTTGAAATCAGAACTTTTTGACTGATTTTGATGGATCGTATTTGTCCATAAATTTAGTTCATGTACGTGGTGTTAAAATTTGATTAAATTTCATACATGACATTTTGTGCTGTTGGTCCATAAAGTAAAGGTGTTTCCCTACTCCAGATTTTGATTCATTTTACTGTGTATCCTGAATAATCTTATGAGAGGATTCATTTTGCTCTTGGACCAATCAACTCATGTTATGCTACCATTTCCCATTATAACATGTTGATTAAATATCTATACGATGAGTTGTATTTTAGTTAAATAGTAGTTCCTATTAGTCATTTGCAACATGCTGTCTGTTCATATTTATTTAGCTTGGTAAGGTATAAGATACTATAAGGGTTACTATTCATACTTGTCGATACCTGCTTTTATTATCCTATTATTTCAACTGGTCATATCACTAGATATCCGTCTAAGGTCTCTCATTTATCTAAACCAGGCATCATAACTGATGTTAAGCACATATTCATGAAGAGGCTAGACACGATAATGAGCAGTCTGAGATTTTGTTACTAACTAGTTTGCTTTCCTAAATAAAAATTTTGTTCAATTTGTATTTAACTTGCCCCCAAATGCCCTGGTACGGCCAAGAGTGGGGAGGGGCCATCCTCCATCTCGAAATGTTCTGCCAGGGAAGTCCTACTCACTGCATTCTCGTCGCATTACTGTTGTTTACGAAATTGAGAGGACGAAAAGCGAATGTCCGGCGATTTAACCGAGTTGGCGGACATGGAAAGTCTACCTAGGGGAGTTGGAAAACCCTGATTCCAAACTAATGGTGCGCATGGGCTTCAGTATCCTGAAGCAACAAATGGTCTATGAACCAATTGTTGGTCACCGGCTACCATGGGACTGCATCTCCTCACGATGCTCCGCTGCCTTGTGGGTTAGACCTTTAGGTCAAAGGCTAGGGGTGTGTTCCCCTAAGAAAACCATCTGTTTCTGTTTGGGCACCTGGGCAGTACACAGTCCTCACACAAATCGAATTTGATTTGTGTGGCGCATATTTATCTGGTGCCTCTGTACCAATATTTATGTGTACATATAAATAAATATTATTCAACTTATGTATCGTTATCTAATTCTTTTTCCTTAATTCTACTAGGTCGTGTTGATTTAGAGCATTGTGAATGTATTGTTGAAAACGTTAATATTGGTCAACCATGTGCATTTTCAATTTCAACATTATTTAATGGAAATAAAAGAATTTATTATTTTATAGCAGCAAATAATAAAATCATGTCCGATTGGGTACATCATTTAGCTCGTGTCGCTGAATTAGTTGATGTTTCTACTACAAGTAAGATTGTTTTGTTATTTCCAATGTCAATATTTGTTGTATTACATTTATATGTGAATTTCTTGTTGATACATGCCTGTGATTTTAATGAAAGTTGTCTATGCAAATCCCTACCGCTGCTGCTACCTTGACGTGGTCGTCGGGTTTGCCTATCGTGATGAACCAATCAAGCTATACTGGCTGGAACAATCGTTCCTCAAGGTCCTACCATGCCAGACAGGTCGATTGAAGAGCGGTAAGAATAAAAGCAGCAAACCCAAGGTCCGAAGGCAAAGTTGTACTGCCGACTGTACAGAGATGTGACAGCAGTAAGGTGTTTCCTTCAGACAACTAGCATAACAGCGATTCTGCCTTCCCATAAGGAAGGGTTGGGTTAGAAAAGGTCGACCCTAAAAATGCACACCTCGCCTTATCCCACGGATTTCCGTCTCCGGCGGTAAGGTCCCAACAAGTACGGAGCTAACACAAAAACTACTCACAAAAAAGTCGTGTGTGACCGACTTCAAGCAGTTGTCCCTTGGGCACTGCGGTCACGCTCTCAGATCATTATGACCATTTCTAACCCAATTTACTTTTCAGGTATCTCTAGAAGAACCCTTCCACAGTATGGGCAACCGGGAAGTGATAACTGCCCTCATACCTCTAACAGCACTCAAGACCACTGTATTCATAATCA
The DNA here is from genome assembly GCF_000237925.1 of Schistosoma mansoni. NCBI lineage: Eukaryota > Metazoa > Platyhelminthes > Trematoda > Strigeidida > Schistosomatidae > Schistosoma > Schistosoma mansoni. The sequence continues at coordinate 28,883,034 of NC_031498.1, read as the reverse complement.
ATCTCCTTATGTATACAATTAGTATTGTTTGCTTGAATCTTTCCATTAATATTTTTAGGACTGCAACTGGTCAGTCTCTAATTAGCATATGTGCATACTGTGCGTATTGCTTCGATATAGCCTGATTTCACAAGCATTGTAAGCAAAGATAGGACGAAACGCGCGTCCTGGAGTCCACTGCTAGCCACTATACAGTTTGAAGAATTATCGACAATGTCATAGCAGGTATTTTTTTAATTGTCCTGAGACATTGCCAATTGATTAAAGTGAAAAATGTCACTTATTCACTATTTTGGATCCAGTTATCATTATTTCCAAGTTTAACGTTCATCATATGAAGACACTAATGTTTTTGAGTTTTTTCTTCAAAATAAGTACAAGGAGGATCTGATGCAAACGTAAAGACAATGATTAACAAAGCAAAGGCAAAATTCCTACTACTGAAGAACATATGAACTTGAAAACAACTGTTAACCAACATCAAAGTTAGAATCTTTAATACGAACGTCAAGGGCGTTCTATTGTACGGAGATGAGACTTGTAGAATTACCACAAGACAGTTCTACTGTACTGAGCTGAAAATTAGAGAACTATCATAAACATCATCAAAAAGGTACAAGTATTTATAAACAAGTGTCTACGGAAGATACTCAATTTCCGTTGACCAGATTCCATCAGCAACAGTCTACTGTGGGAGAGAACAAGCCAGCTTCCATCTGAAGAGGATATTAGGAAAAGACTCTGAAAGTGAATCGGACATACATTACAGAAATCGCCAAACTGCATCATGAGGGAAGCGCTAACTTGGAATCCTGAAAGGAAACAGAAAAGAGAAAGATCAACGAACATATTGTGTCGGGAATTGGAAGCAGACATGAAAAGGGTGAATAGCAACTGGGAACAACCGGAAAGGATTGCCCGGGACGAAATTGGATGGAGAATGCTGGTGGTAACGAGTGGTAACAGGCATAAGTAAGAAGTTGAAAAGACGTATGGAGTAGTTACTTATTGTTGACACATTTTTATTATTTCCAGCTGTCAGAAAAGTCATGTTTAAAATATGCTGTATGTATCTAAGTTTATATACCTATGGCTACAAGCTTCCATTAACTTTGGTAGTCAGAATATACGTTACATTTACTTATGTATAATATATCCTGAAACACGAGTGTGTTAGAAAAAATATAGGAGTGTGCTAATCAAACAGTACATGGTATCAGCCTGTGAAGTCATTGACTGTTCGTTTAAATTGTGTCGAAAATTGCAGACTTTTTGATTGAAGCCCGAGAAATACTCGTCATCAATAATAGTTCAAGATGTTGGATAGTTGTATGTTTAAACTGTCTCCTTCATGGTTTGGTATCCACTACAATTAAGACGGAATTTTCTTCTTCACCCCCTCATCTTGATATTTTCTTTTCTTACTGCGTTAAATCTATACTTATTCATATTATAACTGACTAACTGTTATTGTATTTGTTTTCCTACAATAATGGATGTTTTTTTTTTTTTAAAACTCATGATCTAGTGATTTTGTACATTCTATCTCTCTCTCTATGCCATTATGAAGTATGGTGAATTGGGTGATCGATAAGCTTTTTATCCATATCCTTCTACATTTTCAGACTGGCATTCCTTATGCATCTACTGTAAGCATGATAGATAGAGGAAGTTTTTTACTGTCAGCGACTTACCATACAACGGACTCGACTACGTACTTTGGTTTGTACAGAAGTGTATCAGTTTTACTATTTATCTATCACCCAAATAGTGTAGCTGTTAATGAAGTTCATACACTGGTACTTAACAGATAAGTAACATTAACAACTGTCCATCGAAATAATTAAAAATAGAATATTTCTTATTTTTCTACCCAGATTTCTTTTTCAACTTTACGAATGTTTATTTATTTTTTAAAGATGTCAATTCAAATCAAAGAACTGTTGTTGAAAACATTAACAGCAGCCGAAGTGCTGGTGGTGTTTGTAATGAACCGCCCTTATTTCAGAGACCGTCCAAAATTTCTCCAGATAATAATGATAATGGCTTACATTCGAATGGTGGAGATATAGGAACTAAATCTCCCAATAATCAGCGTCAAGTATTGAGCAATAATCATGTGAACAGAGATGATGATAATGGTGAAGATGATTACAAGGAGGTTATCGGTGGAGTAAGCCAAAGTTAATTTTATCATTTATTATGAGAATAAGTATTCGTAGATGTGTGTTTTAAGTTAGTCGGTAGGCATCCATAAACGTAGTTCCCATGCTGGTCAGCAATCGATAGCAACGGGTTACTGCGTTCTTCAGTGACCTGATGTTCCTTGTGTCATTTTGACCCGCCTCACCTAGGTTCACATTCTGAGACGTGATTCTGGAGCTCAGTCGTGGCGCCATGCAGCCTCCTACGGAGATCATTCATAGGCTATATAGTTTCAGAGTAGCGTTCGAGATTGTGAAACTCAGCGACGCTTGTACGAATTACATTAAGTATTAGGTCCTTCAAGAATCCAGTAAGACCTTGTGTATAGATTGCCGATCAGTAAGAAATTATATCAAGTAACTTAACATCTTACCATGGTGAATGCGATGTTGATTCACTCAGACTAGTGGTCGCATTACAACCGGTATAATTCCAAAGCCACTAGATAACTAGACGGACATGAAACTGGCCATTACTTAATGATCAGTCAGTTGTTTTTTTTTCAAACGTTACAAAAATTGCACCACTATATCATATGTTTACCATTCGCTAATCGGTGATTCGGGCTTACAAATCCCGACGATACTAACCGATTGTCTAGACATATAATCTCGGTGATGACAATCTTTTAAAACAGTTACACTAATAAATGTGATAAATCACATGAATTAATGTTTTGTCCATTGAAAAAATTCATGATCGAATTGTGTTTCCTAGTGATTGTTTATATGATCCGCTAAATAACAAAAATTATCAGCAGTACAATTGTTATCAACCAGAGAAAGCATTAAAAACCAGGGAATCACAATAAATAGATGTTTCTCACTCGTTCCTCAGCTACACATACCCACAAGCTTCTCTACATAAGAGCGATCGAATCATAGACCCTTAGCTGCTTTCATAGTGACCTTATTAACCTTAGACTATTACGTTTGAATCCTGTTACTGTTCGATTCCCAAATATATTTGATCTGTATTTATAATGAATTCGTCTGGGTTCCTGTGTTTGATTGGCAGTTTTAAAGGTGAAAAGTGTAATTGAGCAAATCTGTCTCTGGATACCTTTTATTAGAATTTTTATTAAAATAAAGACTTTACGGCCACCATTGTTTGATCACTCAATGGTGATTGCCATGTTTGTCCAGTTCTTTATTGACAATCGAATTCTATCAACCAGGTTATAATATCCCCACTTGTCTAAGGAACCAGATATCATGTGCACTATGTGAAGAAGTCGGCTGGAAACCCTGGACCTAGGTTTATGTTAGTATCAATGAGGGGTGCCTGTAGTTTTGATGGAACTGGTACTCTGTAGTATTCGAACTAACATCACCCAGTCTATGAAGCTGGATTTAAACCCCACAGTGAGCGTTGGTCTCCTTAAGATTGTAGGAACGCCTTATTAACTAGTGTTAACTAATTCAAAACTTAGATCTGAGGTTTCTGGTTGATTACTTCCAGCCACCTATCTGGTTTATGATTATCGGTGAAGCATCTTTCCTGAGGAAACTATCAGTTTGTCCGACTTAATATATTAAATATAATTCATCAGCCATTTGTGCCATCATGATTAATTTGATATAGAACAATTTATGTCAAGTATCTATCAACACTTTTAATTAATAAAGCCTCACATCTCATGTTTCTTCATTTTTAAAGACGTTGAATCCCGATTTTAATATGCCAAACTGTGAAAATCATGTGTTTTTTCTTGTCCATTTCCTGTTCTACCGCGATACCTATGATAACTTGAATCAAAACACCATAGAATAGTTCACCTATCTGATTAACTAAATATCTCCGCATTACAGAGAGGCTTAAGTTATTCTCATCGAGAATTAAAATTTACTAATCGTCACTTTAGACACTTTAACATTACGCTTTAAGTTACAAAAATTATTGAAAGCGAACATTCCACCAAAGAATATTCTCAGGTACGAAGTCAGTTTATCGAATAGTCACGAAAACGTTTTCCAGTTGCCTTATGATGATATATGTTTGATTTTAATGATACAAACTATGGTTTTCCTACAATCTAATGCTGTCTAGTTATCAGTATCTCATGTTTAGCCATCAATACCGTTTTTAAGTTTTCCATTTGATTACCAGGGATCATTTTGATGTGATCTGTTTTATCCACAGAATCTGTAAAGGTGATGATCTAAAGGTGAAACATTGAAACAAGGTTTCGTGTTTGTTTTCAATCCTCAGCACATCATATCATACATGACAATAATAATGATTTAATAGTCTTCAAGTTTTAATCAATTACAAATTCACATATCTTCGAACGCTTGATCCCAACCTGTTGTGCTAGAATAAAAGTACTAATAATGCGTAAGAATCTTAACAACAAAGGATGGATCTAAACTTACATAAATCATGCATAATTATGCATAATACTAGAGTGATCCTGACAAAAATATGTGGGCACTGACCTTAGACAGATAGATAATTCGGCTATTTACAATAGCCTTCCAATGCTTTGGTTTCTCACGTCCATGTGACTGTGAGACAGATTCTAGTCTGTCTCAAATAGTTCGTCCTACTAACAAGTTTATGTGTTCATCTATAAGTTACAATTTTATTGTAAGGTGCAGTAATTTAATCTGACTATTCAAACACAATTTTATTAATCGATTGTTTTGATCCTACAACTTTTGGCTTGAACCACATAACTACTGTCCGAACATTTCTTAGAGAATTTTACTGGAATTGTTATACTTATTGACTCATGATCTCAACTCTATAAAATTACTAAAATCTCCACCAAACCCCATTCTGATAACGATCATATGCTCACTAGTGAGTGGCTCCATGAGGTATTTCCTGGAGTTCTATTGAGAAGCAGTGACCAGTGGAGTTCAACCAGGTCTGTTGGGAGATATCAACTCACTGATGACATTGGTGAATGGTTGCTCAATTTCGTGGATCGGTTGAAGTTAGACATTAACAACGTTGGATACCGACCGGCTCAGTGGTCTATCGATTAAGTGCTCTGGCGCGAGACTGGTAGGTCCTGGGTTCGAATCTCGCGAGTTCGGGGTTGTGGATGCGCACTGCTGAGGAGTCCCATAATAGGACGAGTTGGCCATCCAGTGCTTCCAGGTTTTCCATGGTTGTCTAGCTTCAATTGACTCATCATCTCAACTCTATAAAATTACTAAAATCTCCACCAAACCCCTTCTGATACTTATTGTTAATTACCATATCCTTTAAAACAAATTAATCTGTTGAAAATTTTCTTTCTTATGTTAAGGTTGATTATTTATTGTCTGGTTCTGAATTATTATTAGACGATTATCATCATGTAAGTTAAATTTGCTTCTTTCAGTGTAGTTTTCCTTTTTTTCTTTTAAAGAAAAATGAAATTTCAACCTTTTTGTATGTAACGTTGTTGTGAACGAGAACACGGGTGGGGACAAGCGAATGTATTTAACGCAAATTACAGACCATCTCTTTAAATTCTGATAACCATACAAAGAACAGTTAATTTGCAAAATAACAACTGATTGTCTCAATCTTCACTGTTCCTTCTGTAAATATCAATCCATCTTTTCTAATTTCATTGTTTATGCATTTTCCTACCAATTGCGCTTCATTTCAGTTCTTTCCTTATCGGTCTTCTACCAAAATACATTCTATGTCTGACCATCACCATATACTACTTATGAGGATATAAGTAGACCACACCATAACGTTTCTTATTATATTCGTATGATAATGAAGTGTTTTATGATCATACATTCCTAGCTCATCATTATAATGAAACTATCTGCAATTGGTTGATATTTTGCATAAACAAAATGGATAGGTTTTATGCGATAAGGCCATGGTTGTCCTCCTCAATGTTTTCAATATTCAATAAATGTGGTGTATCTATCACTTTCAACCATTATACTGTCCACTTAGATGATAATTGCTACATAATAGCGCGCTATTTCTATCAAATACAGTGATGACATTGGTCCTTACTTAGTGACCAATCTATATGAATATCTTTGTCATATAAGATTTGAATCTTGTCTCGAATAGATCGATAGTTAAATCTGATTATAACTCACTAGTTGAGGGGAATTAAAATCACATTAGAAGCATTAGTTTCATCAAAATTGCAGTTCCCCTTGTTGCTGAGTGCCAATTAACATGAAACCAAGATCAAGTAGAGATTCCCAGCCTTATTCCTTATATAATTGTTCCATTATAAATATTGTCTTCAGATCTAGAACAACACTTTATTCTCCTTTTACCAATGTATCCTTCACATGAAAAGAAGAAAATCAACTAGAAAGATCAAAACGGCTCTTTTTTTTCCTGTATATATTTGTGTTGTATGTTTGACACTGCGTTTTCACCCACTCTCTCTCTCGCTATTTGATCATAACTAGATCATTATTGTTTCATACAATTTATGGTTTGTCCTACATTTCGAAATAAATTACTTTTATAGCATATTGCATCATAACCAACAAAGATTGTAATACCATCAAGGTATTTGATGTATCTTCGAGAACAAAAAACAAACAATTAACTAATACAATTCAAAGTATATAGTTTATGTATGATTGATAATCTTATCGTACGATTACATTCATTATTATTATTATTTATGAATGATGTAACATGTTATTTAGTTGCTATGATGTAATACCATACCTAGTTTAATTCAATATTTGATTAATATCATTCATGTTCAATGTTTCAATACATTGATCTATGTATACATATACATATACTCACATGGTGCTTAAAATCAATTGAACCATCCAACTCAGAGAACAAAACTTCATCAAAATATTAAAAATAAAAAAAACTGTCATGAATCCATTTTCACAAGTTTTGTTCTCTCGTTCATTTTAAAAAAAAGTTTATCTATCCGGATAAATTATAGGCTAAATCATAGTTGATTTCATCTAGTTGGTTTAAACCACTTTTTGTTGTTGTATATTTATTCTTCAAAAACAGATCTAACTCTAACCTAAGCGTTGTGTATGTGTGTATGTGTGTGTTTTAGTGAGATCATATTAGAATGGTTTTTTAATCACCTAGTGAAGGGTAGATATATGTCATTGTGTGGTTAAGTGAATTATTACCAAAAGTCACAATTTGTTTAACTCTGCTTAACTTTCATTAATTTGTTGTTTGTATATGATCACATGTAATCAGGTTTGTTTAGTAAATCGTTGTAATTAAATACTGACAAGATATCATAAATGATAGAGAATATTTGTAACTTTGAATGAGGAGTTTTATGATGATTTTTTTGTTTTATTGAGTTGAATAGTTCTTAGCCCTGAGGTTTTCATTGTCTCTATTGATAAAATCATCAGTACATAATTCAAAAAGTAGTGATCTCACTGATCACTGGGTGGTGATCAATGTCATGCGTGTCAGCTCCTTCTTAGTGCTGATCGAATGTCATCGATCAAGTTGCAATATGGCCACTAGTCTAGGTGGCTCGACACTGCGTGCACTATGTTGAGATAAGATGGTGGTTGAAGGTGGTCAACAGGAAACCCTGGACCCGGGTTTCGTGCTACTTGTTACTCGTCAGCAAGGTGTACCTGTAATCTTGAGGGAACTGATGCTCCCTGATGGATTCGATCCCATGTCACCCAGTTTCACAGTCAGAGACGTTACCACTGAGCTATTCGGGCCGCGACCGACCTCCTGTAGGACTGAGATGTAATCACAATTGATTGATCACTGGGTGGTGATCAATGTCACGCGTGTTGGGTCCTTCTTAGTGCTGATCGAATGCTATAGAATGCTATCTCTGACTGTGAAGCTGAGTGATACGGGATCGAATCCGTCACGGAGCACCAGTTCCCTCAAGATTACAGGTACACCTTGCTGACGAGTAACAAGTAGCACGAAACCCGGGTCCAGGGTTTCCTGTTGAGTAATGATCTGTTAAAACTTAATAACATCTTGTTCTATTGACTAGTTATTTGACCGATTGTTACCTATAATTGTGTAGCAGTTGTTTTTATGTTCTTTGCGATTATTTCCTCCCTTGACCTGATTTGTGATCTTGGTGTTTATCATTATGCTTATTGGGATATAGATTTAGCCTAATTCATTATGTTCATGGATCATTACATGATCGTAGTGTCATGGTTCCCAAATTTTTTCGACTTACTTGATGTTCTCTCAGTCCAATATTCCGAAGCTTTCCCAGTCGGACTCATGCCCATAGCTGTTTATATGCTTTAATATATGTGATGCTTTGTCGTATCATGTAACAGCCAGTGTTCATGTAGAGACGTAGACAGGAAGGGAAACCACTTTGTTCTGTGTAGTGTTTCTCTCAGTTGGTGGAATTTATCGTGTTGATAATGTTCGGTTTGTCTTCGTTTGTCATTGTGTTCTTTAGTTTGCATAATATTGACCATAGAGATTTTTAGGCCTTCATAATGATCCACAATTGTGTTAAAGACTTTTAGAGGAACGTCAGTATTTGTTTCAAGTGGTTAGATTTTATTGCCACTTATCTGTTGATACTGTGATCAAAGCTAATTTGCGCGGATAATGTAAATACAGACTTTCCTTCAACTACGTTATATCTCACTGAGCTCCAGGAATATTAGTAGACAAAACATAAAATATTCCTCGTAATAAGCGGAGAATTATTTTTCAGAAAAATTTAGCGATTTATGTGCATTTTCGACTCATCATTAAGTTTTCACAGTTTACATCGTGGACCGATCTTATCACTTTATAAAGCAATTGAATAATTCATGCTGATTAATCTATGAACCAAATTGATTTCTAAATATGATTATTTAAATTGTTACTTACTTACTTACGCCTGCCACCCCTCGCGGAGGAGCATAGGCCGCCCACCAGCACTCCCCATCCAACCTTGTTCTGCGCAATCCTTTCCAGTTCATTCCAGTTGCTATCCATCCTCTTCATATCTGCTTCTATTTCCCGGCGTAATATGTTCTTTGGCCTTCCTCTTTTCCGCTTCCCTTCAAATCAGATCAGTCAGTCAGTCAGTCAGTTACAACGTAGAACTTCGTACGTACGTACCTCAGTTCGAGTTGCCATACCACATTAGCACAGAGATTCAGTTGTCCATTCAAATCCCATATTGGTAGAAGTAGTAAGAGTATAAGCATTAATGTGAAAGATTAGGGTTTGAAGATGTTATTGAAGGAGTATAATACAATGAAATAAATTTGGAAAGAGGAAAAAGAAAGGGACATGAAGAGTTCAGATTAGAATTCGGGAGAATACAAAGAGTGGATGCACCTTCGCCATTGCAAACGATTTTGAGCTATGTCATTCAAGGTCTCTAACCATCGGTTGCTATCATCTCGCGAATCCCAACCAAGTAGTCTACACCTACCAACATGGCCCAGTCCACTTGTCAGTGACTTCATGGATTTATGCCATGTTTTGGTCTGGCCGCCCCTAGCTTTCTTCCAACCTACTCCTACACCATAAAGCATTGCACGTCGTGGCATTCATTGGTTGGGCATACGTAACACATGTCCCAGCCATCTCAACTGATGAAGTTTTAGTACTTCATCAATCGATTTGCTATCCTTACCTAGTACCCGTTTCCTAACAACTGCATTACTTACCCGGTGGTCCCAGGATATACGAGCAATGCTTCGAAGACACCTATGATCGAACACTAGTAGCCTACGAATATCCTCTACTCTTATCGGCCATGTTTCACTTCCATAAAGTAGGACGGAACGGACTGCTGCACAGTAAACCCGTCCTTTTGTTGCTAGACGGATATCTCGCCTACTCCATAAATGACGCAAGTTCGCAAAAGCTAGACGAGCCTTCTGTATCCGTGCTGAGATTTCATCACACACCAGACCACAAGGGCTGATGAGACTCCCAAGATAAGTGAAGCGGTCGACACGCTCAACTACTTCACTCCCTATCATTAGTTCAGGTGTCGATGCAACCCAATCCTAAAGTAACATTTTGCACTTCGAGGGAGAGAATCGCATCCCGAACATGCCTGCATTGTTGCTTATAGTGGTCAGAAGACTCTGCATTTTGTCAGCGTCTTCACCAAATAAAACCATGTCATCGGCGTATTCTAAGTCAACAAGTGAGCCTCCTGGTAAAAGTTCAACTCCAGGAGATTGAGATGATGAAAGTGATACCTCTAAAAGCATGTCAACGACAAAGTTAAACAAGAATGGAGAGAGTAGACAGCCCTGACGAACACCACTTGAGGTAATCAATTCTGATGACAGTTCGCCATAGGCTCTAACTCGACCAGTTGTGTTCGAGTAGAGAGCCTTTATGAGGTTAATGTACTTCTTTGGTACTCCTTTCACTGACAAACACTGCCATAGAACCTCACGATCAACGGAGTCAAATGCCGCCTTAAAGTCAAGAAATATTACGATTATGGGACGTCTGAATGTATGTCTATGTTCTAGGACCTGACGTAGAGTGAATATCTGGTCTATGCAACCACGTCCAGGTCGGAAACCAGCCTCGTTTTCTCTAGTCTGCTCTTCACGAGCTTTGGTTAGGAGTCCAAGTATTATTGAAGCTAATATTTTAGACACTATATTAGTCAAACTGATTCCTCTGTGATTGTCACAGGAGGACTTTTGTCCTTTCTTATAGACTGGTACAATCAGTGATTGGGACCAGTCAGATGGAATTACGTCCAGTTCCCCGATTCTGCCTAAGACCTCAGTCAATCTCGTTGCTAGTACTGGACCACCATCCTTAAAAATCTCAGGGGTAAACTTGTCAGGGCCTGCGGCTCTCCCTCGCTTTAGATTTCCTATAGCTTTTTCAACCTCGTAGAGAGTTGGAGGACTTACCTCAATTTGCCATTCAGGACGACTGGGGATCGTGGGTAACTGAAGTGTGGCTGAAGGCCAGTTGAACTCATCCCTAAAGTGTTCTGCCCATCGATCCAATCTCCTGGATTGAGAATGAATGATATGCCCATCTTTGTCTGAGATAGTTTCGCTAATAGTTGGGTTCCTAATGCCGGTTTCTTTAATAAGTCTGAACAGCTGTCTGCTGTTACCTATTGCCGCTGCCTTTTCCATCTCTCTTGCTTTCGCTACCCACCACTGTTCACGATCATTGCGTAGGCTTCTTATTAGCCTTCGCTTTAGCTGACTTCGCTCTTCGTTATGTTCAGAGCCAGGAGGGATGAGTTTTCGAGCATCTATCAGTGCGGTAGATGCTGCCGAGATCCATTGTTTCTCCCTGACCTTATTGCTTACCTTACTAGTGGATATCACAGCTGTTTCCACAGCTTTTCGGATGTCATACCACGCTGCTTCCGGGTGGACACAACTTATATGTCTGTCTAACTGTTTTTCCAGTTGTTCCTGAAATATATTCTTAGCTTGCTTATCATTAAGTAGAACCCTTAGAGGCTTCCCTGCAGTGTCTTTCCTACGTCCAGTAAGTCGCAGACAGATACGTGCTCGCACTAGAGCATGATCTGAATCTAAACATGTGCCCCAGAATGAGCGACAGTCTTCTATCGAGCCCCTCCATCGGTGGCTGATAGCGATGTGATCTAATTGGGTGCAACGTTGGGACGAATTCGGGGGTCGCCATGTCAAAAGATGTTTTTCCTTATGCTTAAAGTTAGTATTTGCAAGAAATAGGCGGTTATCTGAGCACAGCTGCAACAGACGGTCTCCATTATCTGTTCTTTCCGCCATGACACCATAAGATCCACCCAGGTGTCTTTCCCTTTCACTTAGTTTACCTACTTGGGCATTAAAGTCACCAGCCACTATTACTATATCAGAACGCCTAGCTTTTCGGAGAAGGTCAGAAAGTTTCCTGTAAAACTCATCTTTTATATCGTCTGAGCTACAGTCAGTGGGAGAGTAGGCAGAGATGACGAAGAGACAACGACGAGTTTCCCTATCTTTCCGAGTCCTTACTGATCCGTTTAGTCGGACAGCGCATAGACGACTGTCTACTGGGATCCAGTCTAAAAGAGCTAGTTCTGCCCTAGGACTTAATGCTATACCTACTCCAGCGAGGCCACGGGAAGCAGCATCAGGGCTTCCAGATACATGAAGCGTGTATCGAGATGGTTCTTTATTTTCATTGGGTGAGGTCAAATGAATGACACTACTCGGATCTTGTATGCGCGTTTCGGAGACGCAGCATACATCGATGGTGTAAGATTTCAGAGTCCTAGCTAAGGAAGCCTGTTGTCCTATTTGGCACAATGTTCGGACATTAAAAGTTCCTATATGTAGTTTAGAGCGAGGTTTCAGGAGACCAGGAATAACGTTCCGTGTACTTGAATCGTTTGCCCTAGCGGTGTGAGGTGATAAAAGGACGTGGGAAGGGTTAGTCGTGGAGATAAGAGAGTTGTTAGGAGGTGTAGGAAGGATTTGAAAGTGACCAACTTGGTCTCGTGTGCTGTTACGGGTATGAGGGCATTTATCACTTCCCGGCTGCCCACACCGTGGAAGGGTATTTCTTGAGGGACCTGAAAAAGAAGTTGGATTAGTGTTGGTCTGAACGACCTGGGAGCGTGACCGTAGTGTCCAAGGGACAACTGCTTGGGGCCGGTCACGCACGGCCTTTTTGTGGGGGATTTTTGAAGTGTTAGCTCCGTTCTTCAAAGGACCTTACCGCCGGAGACGGAAATCCGTGGGATAAGGCGAGGTGTGCATTTTTAGGGTCGACCTTTTCTAACCCCACCCCTCCTTGTGGGAAGACAGCATCGCTGTCATGCTGGTTGTCTGAAGGAAACACCTTACTGCTGTCACACCTCTGTACAGTCGGCAGTACAACTTTGCCTTCGGACCTTGGGATTGCTGCTTTTAGTCTTACCGCTCTTCAATCGACCTGTCTGGCATGGTAGGACCTCGAGGAACGATTGTTCCAGCCAGTATAGCTCGATTGCTTCATCACGATAGGCAAGCCCGACCACCACGTCAAGGTAGCAGCAACGGTCGGGTCAATTCAGATCGCGCAGTAGTATAAATCAAAGTCTGTGCAGGGGAGATATTTCTATTTCACTGGTTATATTTATTTCTAATTTACAAGGTTCTGCATTGTTTATGGTTGACTGACTGACATTTTTCAGACGTGTTCTCATTACAATTTTTTATTGATGTAAAATGTCACGGAATGACACGGGATCGAATCCGCCAGGGAGCATCAGTTCCCTCAAGATTACAGGTACACCTTACTGACGAGTGCCAAGTAGCACGAAACCCGGGTCCAGGGTTTCCTGTTGACCACCTTCAACCACCACCTTACCTCAACGTCATATAATAACTGTATTTTGTACGCTATTTGTTCCTTCAGGATGCTGGAGCTCATGTGCACCATTGGTTTGGAATCAGGGTTTTTCAACTCCCCTAGGTGAACCTTCCGTGTCCACCAACCCGGTTAAAGCACTAGACATTCGCTTTTCGTAAACAACGCCCCCACCACGAGAAGGCAGTGAGTAGGACTTCCCTGGCTGAGGCTATATATTCGTTTGATCATGTGAGAGTATTTTGAGAGGGAGAGCGGACTCTCCCCGCTCTCGGCCGTACCAGGGCATTTGAGGGCAAAACATATGAACTTATTACTGATCAAGCGATAACATAGACCATAACGCTTATTGGTCATGAGCTTTTTCTAACGCAGTAGCCTATCAGTAGATGAAAATTGAAAGCATACCAGTTCTGTGTTGTACTCACTTCAGTCATAACTCAAAACTCATACAATAATATATTCAAAATATATGACAGCACAGCAACAAATAACTTAACCATAAGTGATCCCATACCGAAGTGATAAAAAAGCGGTTAATGGTTGATAAATCAGAACCAATATGACCTATGAGAACGATTTATTTCACTGGATTATACTCCTTGAATAACATCTTCAAACCCTTATCTTTCACATTAATGCTTATACTCTTACTACTTCTACCAATATGGGATTTGAATCGATAACTGCATCTCTGTGTTAATGTGGTATGGCAACTCGAGTTGATGTACGTACGTACGAAGTTCTACGTTGTGATTGACTGACTGATGAAAACGATTTATAGGTCAAACAAAAGTTTAGAGATAAGAGAATCTAGAAATACACCCGTCTTAAGAGTCTACGAAATATACAAAAAAGATATAAATCATAATCCATCTTATCATTGTCTCCAAGATTATAATACCACACTATTCCTCCTATTAAATCGTTTATACATGTATGAATTTATGTATCCATTTTCATTATTATGGTGTTTCTTTTCTACTCTTATAAACATTTATTTAGCTTCCGGATTCACGTCACTCCTATGTAAATTTAACTAATACTGTGGTAACAGAGAAAGAATTCAACATAAATTATTCTTCATTGCCTAGAATAGATAAAATGAAACAAACCTCCGGTGATATTACATTCAAATCATCAAATGGTATGAAAATAATATACATATATACCTTTTTATAATTAATCATTTTCAGAAGGGGTTTTGTGAAGATTTCAGTATTTTTCATAGTTGAAATCATGAGTCGATTGAAGCTAGACTACCATGGAAAACCTGGAAGCATTGGACGGCTGTTTCATTCTATTATGGGACTCCTCAGTGGCAGTGCGCATTCACGATCCCGCACTCGCGAGATTCGAACCCAGGACCTACCAGGTTTTCCATGGTGGTCTAGCTTCAATTCACTCATGATTTAAACCATGGAAAATTAATCATTTGTTTACGTTTTCTTCTTAATAAATACACAAACTGTACTATCATGTTCTGTCTAAGTGATACTTTGATAAAAAATACCTAGGGAACCCAAGGAATGTCATAGCGGGTGTTTATGAAGATAATCTATTAAAAAAAGCATTTCTTTTCAAAAGAACGATTATAGTGAAGAAACTTCGGCGAGACTGTAATTTATGGACGAGTGAATCTGTAGCGTTTGAGGGATTTCAAGGTCACGGCGCCAATTTCAGTACCTGATGCTCGTGTACGATCGGTTCACAGAGAATTTTAGAGAAGACTTGACATTTGAGCGGCTACAACAAATGAAACTACTAACAAGTTGCTGTATTTGTAATTACGAGTATTAAATGACTTGTAAACCTTGTGAAGACTACCATGATGTTGTCCTTCGATGTAATATATGTTGAGGGAAGACGTTTGCTAGAATAAGAATCTTTATTGCTCGATCCAGATTAAGACTAAGGCATATTACAATAATTGCCGCCAACTGTAAAATAAAAGCATCAGTAACATCAGCTGCAATAATCGCAGATGTTACTGAAGCTTCGGCTGTGCAGTGGTATGAGTATTGTAGGGACATATCCATAATAAGAATGATAAACTTACACAACCAGAGTACACAAAAACAATAATAAAGCTATGTGGTCGAGGCTGAGAGGGCTTTTATGACCTTATCATGGCTCCAGAGATCAACTATTATGGAGCCATATAGATGAGTTCCTCTAACTTGTACATTACGATTTTGGAAGCTTTGAACCTTTTTCTAACATTGACAAGTTTTTGGACCATATAAAAGAAGTGTATTCACTTTAATTATTTGCTTTTGTATAATATATTTTTACTCTATGCTGACTGTTTACTGAATGGCTAACACTTCTCAAGGTTACTTAAGATTCGTTCAAAGGTCGTCCATAAATTATAGTCTCGCCGAAATTTCTTTTAAATTCTTTTCAAGTGAATCAAATGGTTTTTATAAAGACTTAAGTCCCGAAATGTGGTGAGAAACAAGGAAGATTGTTCGCCTCTTGTATTGATAGATATATTGAACATGTGTACTGTCTCATATATTTTCACTGTCTAAATGAACTGGCTTTAGGAAATAATTATCTTTGTTCATGATTCTGACAAAACTCATAAATTTAACAAACGACAATGTCGTAGGCAGCTGGATGGCTTGATTTCTGTTAACTTAGCTGGTTTTTAAATAATGAAAACTTAGATGAAAAGTAGATTCTGATATGAAAGGGGGTTATTCAAATTAAGAGCAACCAGATTTTTAATACAACGCTATATTGTAAAATGTCTCGTGAAATTTATTATTAACACTCGTATTTCATGTAAGTAGTAACCATTGTCATCTTGTCTAATCCCTTTCTTGTTGATTGAATTTTATCGGTCAAATGACTACATCAAATGATATCTTTACAGTGTGTGTTTCTTTGATAATTTATAGAATTTGAGGCTTACTTTTACTTACTTACGCCTGTTACTCCCAATGGAGCATAGGCCTCCGACTAGCATTCTCCAACCCACTCTGTCCTGAGCCTTCCTTTCTAGTTCTATCCAGTTCATTCTTCTCATGTCTGTCTCCATTTCTCGGTGTAATATGTTCTTTGATCTTCCTCTTCTCTTTTGGCCTTCAGGATTCCATGTGAGTGTTTGTCTTGTGACGCAATTGGGTGACTTCCTCAATATGTGTCCTATCCACTTTCAGTGCTTCTTCCTGTTTTCTTCCTCCACTGGAATCTGGTTTGTTGTCTCCCAAAGTAGCTTGTTGCTGATAGTGTCTGACCAACGGATTCGAAGTATCTTGCGTAGACAACTGTTAATAAACACTTGTATCTTCTGGATGATGGATTTCGTAGTTCTCCACGTCTCCGCCCCATACAGTAGAACTATCTTGACATTTGTATTGAAAATTCTGATCTTAGTGTTTGTTGACAATTGTTTTGAGTCCCAGATGTTCTTCAATTGTAGATATGCTGTTCTTGATTTGCGGAATCGCGCCTTCACATCTGCATCAGATCCCCTGTGTTCATCAATGATGCTGCCCAGATATGTAAAGGTTTTTGCATCCTCCAAAGCTTCTCTGTCATGTGTAATTTGAGGCAATTGACTAAAATCACCTGGTTAACCTTGGTTTCATGTTTATTTGAAATTGTTTCCAGTTGACACTGAAATCTTTATATCACCGAATCTTATAGTCGGAAATACTTTACTACTGTACTGTTTGGATTTTTTTTACGTTATGTTCATTTATGTCCAGTTCAAAACACTCCATTTATAAATTGACCGACATTGTTCTTCATGTAACCTGTAACAAAATATATACTGTTACATAATCAAAATAATGAAATAACATCATCAATCAGTTTCTCCCTCTCCTTTACTCTATAAATGGAATCTGTCGATAGTCCGTGTCAAGGTTAACAATGTTTTCGAAGTTCGAATAATCATCTTATATTTTGTTTATGAAAATAAAACACTTAATTCTCAAAGTAGCAAATTTTGTATCCTATCCATTAGTTAATGACAGTAGTATAAAGCGGATAAGTGAAAAAAATGTTCACTCAATATTAAATTTTATATCATTGTAAAGAATTTTTGGATTCGATTTTAAAGTAGCTGACTGTGTCGACCACTTCTAATCGGCCCTGATGGGGTAGTGTCTCATGGAATGTCGGGACGGATCCAGCATTTGCCTACCTACATCGTGTGGTTTCCGTCTGCCAACCAAAGGACGAGTTTAGTGCGCACAAGTTCGCTTCGTTATGTTTCACAGGTGTGAAATATGGTCATCAAGAATAAAGGATATTTCTATGTTACTAGTCTTCTATCATATATGTCTCCAAAGTATTTCGTATCTATCTTGGGACCACTGAGTGAATAATGCTGGAATTAAGCATTGGGTACTAGGTAAAGATGGGATACCTGTCTGTGAGGTAGTAAATCTTCATCAACTGAAGTATTTGAAACGTATGTTATGTATGCTCAGCCACCACCTACCTCGACGGGCGATGTGGTCTGTTGTTGTAGTTAATTGAAACCTATGGGCAACCAAACCAAGAAATTTAATCAGTCCATGAAGTCAGTGACTGTTAGACTTAGCCGTATATTTAGGTTTAAATTATCATGTTGGGGTACGTGGGTTTATCATAATTGGATGACTAGGGACTTTGGGTGACATGGCTTAGAATGTTTACCGACAGTGCAAGTACATTCATTCTTTGTCTAGCCTTATTACCTGAGTTCCGAAATCTCTTTATACCGTGTATATGTATATTTTTTGCTGTCATGAAATGGAAATAGAAGGATTTACTTAGTAGATAGCAAATAATTATCCACTCACTTCATAATACTATACTAAATTGTACAAATATCACTCGATAGTATCATGATAAGTGATTGATTACAAAAAACAGTACTGCTTACTATTTGGTCTTTTGTGCAAAGCTAGACAGATCGCATAATATTGCATAGCCACATTATAAATGAGTGACAAGTTTGGGTGGGTCATTATGACTAAACGAGTTATTCATGTTATTAAGGTCATTTCTAACATAGTTCTGTCTTTCCAAAAATCTATCAGTATAAATGGGCTGTGAGTATTATTATTCGGTTTTTAACGATAAAGCTTCCTAAGGACTCTTGATCCTTTTCCTATGAAGAGTCTCTTAGTCAAGCGTTAATGACAACTTACTAAGCAACTTGAACTACGGAACAGAAAACCACGTCAACGGTAGATTAACCAACGTAATTTTGATTCTCAACGATGGTTTGTGGATGGCTACAATCTTATAAAAGCTAGAAATATCTACTGTTTACTTGTCAGTATGATTACTGCCTTTGTCATTTTACTGAAATTGTAGTAATGTGATTGGTTTCTGTCCTTTTCTTTTTTCCTCTTACCTATCGATAATATACGTGAATGTTGATCATCGTACTTCAGACAACATTAATGATCAGAAGAACAAATATCATCATGTAAACAATCCTACTATTTCTTCTTCCAAAAACTCATTAAAGCGCCAAAATTCTTCTAACAGCGTCTACTATAATGTCTGGGATTCTGAAGATGGGTCTAAAGGTTAGTAGTCTCTGTTATTGTCATTGTTTTTGTTTACTTTCACACGAAATATTTTTGCGATGTATCCAACTGTGACTGAATGTTTACTTCACAATGAAGCATCGATTCATGGGTTAAGGTATTCAACTTTCGGCTGCTAAATCTGAGGGTCAAACCCCACCCCACCCCACATATTTCAGTTTGGGCGGATGGTTCATATCACCAGCTCCCACACTTGACTCGAAGCGTGGTACATAAATATATATCTGATAAATGAGTTGGGAAATAAAAAGTAACATATTTATATAAAGATATATTGTTTGTTAAAGTTACCATTATGATGGTGACTAATCATCCAGATATTCTATCATCACTGATTAAAACGGGTCTGGACCGTTGGTTTCCTGTGATAAGTAACTGTTCCTATTAGGTTTCTTGACTTGTAAACCTTAGGGGATCTATCATCAAATTGACATTTACCTTGTTTTCGATAACAGTCCTTTCGAATGACCTTGGTTGCGTGTTACAATAAGAATGAATAAACGATTATCAAAGGACGAATGCTCTGGGCTACTTCACACTTTCTTAATAGTCAAGCACCAATGGGATTGGAAGATGGTTACACAATGCCACAAATCGTTTAAGGTTGGAAACGTAAGAACTTGGTTTGGAAAAAATATACATGGATGTTTAAAGTTTATGCAGGAGTCACGAGACCTGAAGATTCTAGGTTTAATCCTCGGTTATTGCACAGATGCTCACTGCTGAGGATTCTTGAACTGGGACGAAATACCTGTCTAGAGCTTCCTGGTTTTCAATGGCTTACAATCTGTGATACTGGATTCAGTTTTAATTTAATTTTTTGGAGTTATTTATTTGTTGATAAGTTTCATTGTGACATACACATGCTCTGAAGGATCAATGATAAAACAATAAAAGTTTTTGTCTATTCTTTACGTACAGTTACTACTACTAATGATACTACTGCTGTCACAACTGATTCGATTATTGATTCAGAAATTTACTTAAAACGAAATAATCAAATTACACAGAATACAAGAATTTATCGTAAAAGTCATTGTGTACCAGGAAGTAGTAGTACACTTTCACCTTCTCCACTTCTTCATTCATCATTTGATCAAAAATCTGGTCGTCAGTGTTTACTAATGAAAACAGAAACAGGGACAAAAATAAGTCGTAAACCTGCACCACCGCCACGTATGTCACCTTTGAAATCATCGTCTTTTACATTGCCACCTACATTTACAAATTCAACTAACGTTTTATCAGGATTAAAGTATGTCCTTGTGTTTTTTAATGTTCAGTTTTTGTTGTTGAAGTATTTGGTGTACGAGGTTTTCCCTTTTGTTTGATTATGAAGGTTTTGGATGTTCTCTTAGCTTCTGTTCTGAAAATACAATATCTTCAAAATCCTTCTCTTAAGTTAAAAATCTCTATTTCATTTCTTTTCGAAAAAGATCTGGCTAGTGATCTTAGATAGTGGGATGATTTCTAGAGTGTTATCACCCTGCATTGAAATTAGTTTAAAACAATTAAGGTAGTAGTTTGACCATGTTCTAAGGATTTCGAGGAAAATTGTCCATTGCCAGTCTAAGATTTCGTCAAAAGTTCAATTGAAGATTGGTTGCTTTCAACTGAAGTACTTTAATATATATTTAAGATCTAGGTTACAGATTTCTGAATAGTCTTTTACTTTAGGTATCTCATTAACGGTTTATATTTACTTCCAATAATTTCTTTTTAAACACTGTTGCCGCCATTTAATAGAAACTACATCACATTTATTGTTAGCTTTAATCATCGGCTTCTAATAAATATGAGATAGTAACGATAGATTCAGTTCGTTTTTTAGTTTATATTCGTCTCAAATTGATTTCAGTTGAGGTACCACTGGACAGCTGTCTCTCCCTAGTATGGGACTCCACAGAAGTGCATGTCTACGACCTTAAAGTCTAGAATCAAATTGTGTTTCTACAGGTCTCACGGCAAACGCTTAGTCTCTAGACCATTGAGTCAGAATCCAATATTGTACAAGTCTAATTTCATTCAATCCATAATACTCCTAGACCATCTTCCATTGTATTCATTGAGTAACTTCCCCACATCCGACATAGTTGAACTCTACCTGTCATGTCTTCTCACTGGAACTCCCCAAATGTCCTCTTGAAGTTAGTCACTATTTATCGCGTGATAGTCAGCATACTGTTGTCGAAATGATTGAATTTTATTGGAATCACGAACCCATTTAGGTTGGTTGACTACAGTTAAACTTGTTCATCATTGGATCCCAACTCAGTGGTCGAGAGGTTAGGCATTTACGCGCGAGATTCATCTTCCAGATGAAAGGTCATGGACGAGCACTGCTGAGGAGACCTACATTGTGACGAAACGCTCCTCTAGTGCTAACAAGTTTCCCATAGTTGTTTAACTTAGATTGGTGCATGATTTCAATGAAATTCCATAATCTCACAACCCCTTACGGATAATCATCAATTTTTATTGACTATGAAGACAGGAGGAACTTAAAGCACGCAAATAATTAAGTCAGATTGGAGGTTTGGTAGAGACTGTACTAATTTAATAATTGGATTCATGAGTCGATTGAAGCTAGACTACCATGGAAAACCTGAAGGCATTGTTTGGCCGTTTCGTCCTAGTATAGTACTCCTTAACAGTGCGTATTCGTTATCCCGTACTCGGGATTCCAACCCAAGACCTTCGGTCTCTCGCGCGAACACTTAACCTCTAGACCGCTGATCCGGCATCCAGTCGTGTTAATCTCTAACTTCAACCGATCCACGGAATTGCGCCACCGTCCACTATTGTCTTCAGTGAGTAACTGCCTCACAACAGAAACAGTTGAACTCCGCTGGTCACTGCTTCTCACTAGAACTCCAGGAAATATCTCTTGAAGCCATAATAAAGTTACAATTTCGCTACGTTTAAAGAGATTACGAGATCACCTAAAATTGGCGAACAAAACGATAATCTGAGACACAACGACAAGAAAAGCTAAGTTATGCACTGCGCCTCAGGCCCGCGAACTAGGAGTAGAAGACCAAATCCAACGGAGAGAAATATATATTCCACACGCAGTCGAAAGCACTAACAAATAAGTACACAACTGAAGCGTTTGTACACAGTATCCTTGGGAAACGTAACAAAATAGCGTCTTAAAAGCGCGAACGAACCAATGATATTTAAGCTGTCATTCCAAGTGGGAAATACAATCTGAAGCTAAAAGTTGGCGCTTTTGGAGCGAAAACGAGAAATTGAAACTTTCAAAATAAAATTACAAAAATAAGATGTTTACCTAGTGACTTTTAAAGATCTAGCATCCTTGACAAATTTATTCAATTTCAAAAGGGATTAAAGAGTTGAAAGTGTAATGATTATTTAACTGCCTGACAAATTCTTATCTATCATGTACAATAAGAATGAGAGGCGGAAACAACATTGTTACTGATCTTAATCATGTTATTTAATTAGCCTAACAAAAGTGATGATTCATAATAAAAATATTTGCATAAAATTCGTTGCCAAATGAATAAAAATATTAGATGAATAGTTACACTTAGACTAAAAATGATTATACCTTAAAAAGAATAAATGTGGGACGTGTTTAATACATGTCTTTAACTCCCTACTGACTGTATTTATTTATTTATTTATTTAAATACATAAATATTGGTACTAGGAGGCACCAGATATATATGCGCCGCACAAAACTCATTTGATTTGTGTGAGGGCTGTGATACTGCCAGGGTGCCCAAACTGAAGCAGGTGGTTTCCTTAGGGAGCCACACCCTGAGCCTTTGACCTAAAGATCTGATCCATAAGGCAGTGGAGCATCGTAAGGGGATGCAGTCCCATGGTAGACGGTGATCAACGATTGATTCATACACTATTTGTTCCCCCAGGATACTGGGGCTCATGTGCACTATTGGTTTGGAATCAGGTTGTTTCAACTCCCCTAAGTGGACTTTCCGTGTCCACCAACCCGGTCAAGGCTCCGGACATTCACTTTTCATCCTCTTAATTTTGTAAACAACAGTAATGCGATGAGAAGGCAGTGAGTAGGACTTTCATGGCCGAGGCTATACACGCGTGGCCATATAAGAGCATTTCGAGGGGAAGAACGGGCTCTCCTCACTCTCGACCGTACCAGGGCATTTGCGGGCTCCTACTGACTGACTGATTGACCATTAGTTTGTGAACTTAATTTGTTTTGAATTTAACCTGTTAAAAATTCTCATACATTTATATTTATTTATTTATTTAAACACATAAATATTGGTACAAGGGGGCACCAGATATATATGCGCCATACAAAACAATGAGAATGGAAAGAGAAAAGGGGTAAGGTGCATATAAGGAAAAAAAAGAAAAGAAGGAACAACAAGAATCACAGAGTTTATCTTAGTGTATAATAAAAATAGTAATGGTAAAAATAGTAATGGGGGAAATAGAAATGTACAACCAGAAGATCTCTTTCAGTTTAGGAAGTTATAAAGAAAGTAAAATAAAGTTACAGCAGGATCACCAATAGCTTCTATTCTGAGTCTTATCTGATAACGTCTCTAGCCACTTTGTTTCACCATCTCTCGGACCCTAACCAGGCAGTCGTAAAGGACCAACAGAAGCCAGCCCTTTGCATTTTTCTTTCATACCACGACACCATGTCATACACTGACCACCTCTCCGCTTTTTCCAACAAGTCCCAGCGTCGGTAAATAATGCGCGACGTGGAATTCTCATACATGCATCGTAAAAGATAAAGATATATAATATAGAGACAAGTTAATCAGAATGGGAAAAAAGTATTTTAGGGTTTTTGAGCGGAATTAAAAAAAAAAACAAATTTTTAATCACACTTAATGAACAATGAAAATATCTTTGCACAGTACTCAGAATGTTTAAAATAATTAAGAAGTATTCATTCCATTATAAATATTGGATAAAATTGACAATCCTAAATGTATCAAAGTATTTAGATTCTTATGAATATTATATTTTATAAGACAGTAATTAATCAATATAGTTTGTTGATAGTAAACTAGACAAAGAGATTTTATATATAGTTCAGTTGAATAATCGATGAGCTGATAAGACAGAAATGCTAAAATAAATCATGAGTTTTACTCATTACATCATTATATCGATATGGCAACAAAGATGGTTCTGTGATAATTTGTTGACCGCTTCACTTATCTTGAGAGTCTCATCAGCCCTTGTGGTCTGGTGTGTGATGAAATCTCAGCACGAATACAGAAGGCTCGTCTAGCTATTGCGAACTTGCGTCATTTATGGAGTAGGCGAGATATCCGTCTAGCAACCGAAGGACAAGTTTACTGTGCAGCAGTCCGTTCCGTCCTACTTTCTGGCAGTGAAACATGGCCGATAAGAGTAGATGATATTCGTAGGCTACTAGTATTCGATCATAGGTGTCTTCGAAGCATTGCTCGTATATCCTGGGACCACTGAGTAAGTAATGCAGTTGTTAGGAAACGGGTACTAGGTAAGGATGGCAAATCGATTAATGTAGTAATGAAAATTCATCAGTTGAGATGGCTGGGACATGTGTTACGTATGCCCAATCAATGACTGCCCAGACGCGCGATGTTTTATGGTGTAGGAGTAGGTTGGAAGAAAGCTAGGGGTGGCCAGACCAAAACGTGGCACAAATCCATGAAGTCACTGACAAGTGGACTTAGCCATGTTGGTAGGTGTAGACTACTTGGTTGGGATTCGCGAGATGATAGCAACCGATGTTTAGAGACCTCGAATGACATGGCTCAAAATCGTTTACAATGGCGAAGGTGCATCCACTCTTTGTGTTCTACTAAATTCTAATCTTCTGAATTCATGTCCCTATCTTTTTTTCTCTTTTCAAATTTATTTCACTGGATTATACTACTTCAATAACATCTTCAAACCCTAATCTTTCACATTAATGCTTATACTCCTACTACTTCTACCACTATGGGATTTGAATCGACAACTTCATCTCTGTGCTGATGTGGTATGGCAACTCGAACTGAGGTACGTACTTACGAAGTTCTATGTTGTGACTGACTGACTGATAATTTCACCTTAGTAACTTTGTAGGGAATTTAACTACAAAGAATACTAGGTTTTCATTAGTTGTCTGACTTGGATCAGTTCATGATTCCATAAAATTCAATAATCTTCACAAAAACTTACATTAGCAATTATTATGTGCTTACTAATGACAAACTTCGAGAAGAAAATTCTTAAGTTCTAGTGTGAGGACATGACAAGTAGAGTTCAACTATGTCGGATGTGAGAAAGTTACTCAATGAATACAATGGAAGATGGTCTAGGAGTTTTATAAATTGAATGAAATTAGACTTGTACACTATTTGATTCTGACTCTAATCTGAAAATTAAGCGTTCACGAACGAAACAGAGTGATAAGTTTGATCCACGTTGGAGTTATGGTTACTCCTTGTTGAGGAGTTCCATTCTGTCACAAAATGTGTGTCCTGTTCTTTCTAGTTCTTAGCGTTTAATTTGGATCGATTCATTATCTCAATAAAATAATATTAAATATCCGGTCGATCGTGTAATTTTGGTGATACTAACATTGAATGAGATTTTTTTTGAATTTTAAACTAGTGTGTACTAATCAAAGATCACTTTTATCAGGTAGAAATACAATTTCAAAGTTCTTCGAAAATACGCAACATGATGCGTAATACATGGAATTTGTGATCAACAAGTGATCAGCAACATTGTATCCGTGTATCGAGTCATGATGATTGTTGAGTCAGTAGACTGATTTCAGTTAAACGGACAGTGGAAACAAGCAAGCAACAGCTAGACTTACTTCCTATCATATTACTAATCAGTAGGTATCACCTATAAGGTCCAGTGATAATTGCTTAATACTGCGAATTCATTACAGTTAGAAATGAAAACCGTTAGGTACCAACTCATTAGTTTGAAGAGTAAGCTCTAGCTATGGGGCCCAAAGACCGTCAGTCCTATCCCTTGTGGGATCGTGGTTGTGTATTGTGCACTGTTGAAAAAACAGCTATCCAGGATTTTTACTTTTCACTCGTTTTCGTGATGCTAATTTACAAATGTTATTTAATAAGAGCATTAAAATAAGTTAAGTCTTAGCTTTTTGTAGCTTATTCCTAATCGTATAGATTATGTATTGCCTCTATTATCTATTGTAATTATTGTAAACCAGTAACCAAATATTTGTTCGTGTACTCAGCTTTGAACCAGAAATTTGTGTCTGTGTGTGCTAGTGAGTTAATGAACAACTATCTGAATACCTAAATCAAAATGGGTTGAATGGAGTTTGAACCTATGTACGCAATATTTGTGAGAGTTACTAAGTGTTTAGGCACTTACCCACTAGATATGTGACGGCTTATATATATATATATATATATATATATATATATGAGAATGGTCCACAGGTGAAGTGAACTCTATCAGAGCCTCCAGAGGCTCATAAAGAGCCCCAACCAATCAGCGATTAATTAGAAGCTATGTTACTAAAATAACGAGATCCTGATTGGCTGTTTAACACACTGTTACTATGTAAACTCAAGGTCTCTTAACTACTATCAAATCCCTGTATTTTCTGTACATAATCGAACCTTGCAGTAAAGTGTTTCTCTCATACTCGTGTCTTCTTATTGGTGTTCAAGTCGCTGAATAGTTCTAGCCTGGGGTTATCAGAATAGCTTAGGATCTGAATATAGCGTTCAACTTACAAGACGTATCAACATATATATATATATATATATATATATATATATATCCAACTGTCCGGTTGATCTTTTATCCTAAGGACAAGCTTGCTTGAAATAAACCTTATGTAACAATACCTCGTGTCGTGAATTAGTTATTATCATGCCGGAAGCAAACGTAATGGCTAAGGTGTTTAAGTTAATTAACAGTATGAATTTAACCCTAATCAGTTCGTCAATAAAGATTTCTTCGTACTCCAATACTAAAATGTTTCCTTTCAATCAAGCTACCTTACAATCGACTGAATCAATCTGTTTAGTGGACTTTGATGCTGTAGAAAATACTGTCGACATCTTAAAATAGTCCATCTAATCCATCTCGCCTTTTTTTGTAATGACAAAAATATCTTGTATACGTTAATCAAATTTTTTATGGAAAAGTATGTTTTTATACTGTACCTGTTTCCCAATGTGTGGATAAATAATTTTGGATTGATTGAGGTTAGAAATTTATGTCGCTGGATGATAGCTCAGTAGTCTAGAGGCTAGGCATTCGCGCGTGAGACTAAATGTCTTAGGTTCGATTCCTGCGTACAGGATCGTGTATGCGCACTACTGGGGAGTCTCGAAGTAAAATAAAACGGCCAATTACATTTATTTGTCTGTAAAAATCTTTAAACTCCTTATTTCAAGCATTAAAATTTCTACAAATATTATTTCAAGTTTTAATCTTTAATTAAGTTATACATCATGATAATATACTCTCCTTTATTGTACAGGTCTTTTGTTCATAATTTTTCAGGATTTTCATGCAACTTATTATTTCTTTCTATTCATTTTAAGGCTTTCAAGTATTTGAGTTTAGTTTTATGTGATTGTTTTTCAATGACACTAAAAACATCCTCAAAGTGTTTGCGTTCATCAGTTAACAGTTTATATAAAGAATGACTTCCCAGAGACATGTTCAATTGATGGAAATTAAATAGCATTGATACGTTTATTTATATGGCATTTATGTTTAATGTCCTACTCACTGCCTTCTCGAACCACGGTTGTTGTTTACGAAATTGAGAGGACAAAAAGCGAATGTCTAGTGCTTTAACCGGGTTGGTGGACACGGAAAGTTCACCTAGGGGAGTTGGAAAACCCTGATTCCAAACCAATGGTGCACATGGGCTGGCTCCAGTATCTTCAAGGAACAAATGGCGTATGAATCAATCGTTGGTCACTGGCTTCCATGGGACTGCATCCCTTCACGATGCTCCACTGCCTTATGGATCAGATCTTTAGGTCAAAGGCTCGGGCTGTAGCCCCCTAAGAAAACCACCTCCTTCAGTCTGGACACCCGGTCAGTATCCCAGCCCTCACATAAATCGAATGGTTCATGTGGCGCATATCTATTTGGTGCCTCGTTGCACCAATATTTATGTGTTTAAATAAATAATAAATAAAAATATGGCATTTGAAGATTAATAAAACATGATATCAACTTTTTTGAAAGCTGTGTTGGAAGTACTGAGTGTCATAAACGTTTCTGAAAGATATTAAAATGAGATCATATTCATCTCAATGCTAAAACCTTCAAAGTTCATGCACTTAGTTGTATCAATTCTATTAAATGTGGACGAATTAAACTAGAACATAACACGTTTCTAAGTTGTCATTTATTAAATGAATTGTGATCAGACAAAGCTATACTCAAACAGGGGTTTTTTGTGGAGATGTTTAGTAATTTTTTATATATAGTTGAAATCATGAGTCAATTGAAGCTAGACCACCGTGGAAAACCTGGAAGCACTGGACGTCCGTTTCGTCCTATACTGAAATACTTATAAATTTCGTAACCATTAGAAGTCTTTTAATCATTAATCGAATTTTCAGTATTTTTTTCGTAGTTTTACTTTAAATTATGCAAAACTCTCTGTTTTGCGTTATTATTACTTTCATTTCCTTTGTTTTCACACACATATATATCAGTTTAGAATCACCATTACCAGTTCGTGCAAAAGGATTGGATATGTCTGTAGATAGTAGTTTAAATAGTAGTAGTACTTCTAGTGATGTGAATATCGCCGTCCTTAACGATACAACTCATGAAAATGCTAATGATGTTCGCGATAACAATGAATATAATAATAATAATATTAATGGTGATGATAATCTAGATCGAAATCACAATATGGTGGATAGGGAGATCAACGAAGACAATAAAGAGAATAGAATACTTTTGGTAGATCATCATTGTAACATAAATGCAATTGACAAAAATCAAGTAAGTATTACTTTCGATATGAT
This sequence comes from Schistosoma mansoni, assembly GCF_000237925.1. NCBI lineage: Eukaryota > Metazoa > Platyhelminthes > Trematoda > Strigeidida > Schistosomatidae > Schistosoma > Schistosoma mansoni. Next base: position 28,854,020 of record NC_031498.1, on the reverse strand, counting down.
AGTTATCTTGTTTTCGTCCATCATCATTGATTGAAAAACTGCTGAAATGACTTGATTTCAGAACTGGCTGAATATTTTTCACTGAAGAGAAATTCGCATTATAAAGTAAAATAGCACTAAGATGATTATGTCAGACTAATCAGCGATGCTTAATCCTACTATACACATAGCAGAAACGAACTAAGTACCATCAAGTCTTATGTTTCATACAATATTAAACTAATCAGGTATTCATCCAATAATCTGGAATTCCCAAGTTCAATCGATTCGTAATGTAACCTAGGTCCTCTTTAAATGTCATCCATAGGCTCACGTTCACATACACTATGTTAACTGTTCAAGTATCATGGTTTCCCCCTGGACTCTTGGAAGAACCACTCTTGAAACTAAGTAATAGTATCCTAAACATTAATAAAAATTAAAATGCGGTATTTTTTTGAAGATTCATAGTGTTCGATAATCATTTTCTGCCTAAAACAATAATAACTAGGAGAGTCATCCTTTTTGCTTTGTCGGAAATCTACATTTTTGAAAGCACACCGGTTATCCACCATGTTATTGAGGTAGTAAATATTAGATATATTGGGAATAAACCATACTAACTCAGTAGTCCAAAGGCTAAAACACTTACTACCTAATCTCAAGTTCTTAATTTCAATGCCTGATAAGACCAGTAAATGTAAACTGCTGAGCAATCTCATTACAGTGTATAGTATCTGCCAAGTGTTTCTCGGTCGCTAATAGTTGTTTAACTCTCGTTAGTCCAGTAAACGATATGTAACCTTAAATTCAACAATCTGCACAACACCTTACACTAACAATATTGTCTTTTTTACCAAGTCATCATTGCTAATAGGTATAATGATGAAATGCAAATAAACACCATGGTCATGATAATATGATTTTTAGTTATCTATTTTATAGTTGAAATCATGAGTCAATTGAAGCTAGACCACCATGGAAAACCAGTGCTTCCATGTTTTCCATAGTGGTCTAGTTTCAATTGACTCATGATTTCAACTATAAAATTACGGAAATCTCCACAAAACCCCTTCTGATGATTATCTATTTATTTGAACACGTAAACATTGGTACAAGCAGTCACCAGATATATATGTGTGCCACACAAGTCATTCGATTTGTGTGAGGGCTGGAATACTACTTGGGTGCCCAAACCAAAGCAGGTGGTTTTCTTAGGGAGCCACTCCCCAAGCCTTTATCTGGATATCTAATCTACAAGACAGTGGAACAATGTTAGTAGATGCAGTTCCATGGTAGCCGGTGACCAACAATAGGTTCATACACCATTTGTCCCCTCAGGATCTTGGAGCCCGTGTGGGACACTGGTTTGGAATCAGGTTGTTCTAACTTCCCTAGGTGGATCCTCCACATCCATCAACAATCGTATTAGTGCGTCAGACATTCGCTCTTTGTCATTTCAATTTCGTAAACAACACGTCTGCTGCGAGAAGGCAGTAAGTAGGACTTCCCTGGTAGAGGCTGTATATACGTGTCCTTGTGAGAGCATTTCGAGAGGGAGAGTGGACTCTCCCCACACTTGGCCGTTCCAGGTCATTCGGCGCCTCCTTGTACCAAATTTTATGTGTTTATATAAATAAATTGTAGTAAGTCACTCATCATAGCATTTGAGCATAATACTAATATGCGTTAGCTTGAATTTCCTTATCAAGTAAGCACGATGAGATGAAATTAACAAGGTAAATTGTCAAAGTGTCTAAGTAAGGTAGTACCAATGAAGTAGGAAATACTATGCAATCAGAACATGATTTAAAAGTCGGTGTGGGAAGATATGTTTGAAGGAATACTGGAAATGAAGGTTGAGAAAAATAATAAAGAGTAGATACACGTTCACTACTGTGTTTGATTATCAGACATATTACCCAGAATTTTTAATTGCAGGTTGATATAATCAATTAGGTCGTAAGCAGATAGTCTACATCTATCAACATTCAATGATTTTACGAACTTATGCTAAGTTTTTGTTTAAACACATGCTCATTCTTGTTGAGACTTTACAAAAGAATAGGAAGGCCGTATGCCAATTTGTTATGATTTTATGTCCAGCTTTTTATCACTTGAATTATCCACTAATCGAAATACGACTTGTCTAATCTTAACACTGTGCCAAATTAATGACGTTCGACCAGTATGAGCAGTCTAGTGTCCTTATTGGTTCCTTGTTGAGTCCAGGACACCAATTACAGCTTCAGCTATACGAATCATTTATTCCAAGCGTACTCGGTTTATATATCAGACAGACGGACCGCAGCACACCATAAAATAGAAAATAATATTTGTACAAGATCAAGCCAAATGTGTCCGTGAACATGGGATACAATAATCAATAAACTGAATATAATTTAGGGACAGTAATTCGTATAGTAATAATCCATAGGTCAAAATGAAGCTTATAATAAGACGAATATAGATATACACAATCTAATTACTCAATAGTTAAACTATAAGAATTACTTACACCTATTACTCCCAATGGAGCATAGGCCTCCGACCAGCATTCTCCAACCCACTCTGTCATGGGATTTCCTTTCTGGTTCTATCCAGTTTTTGTTCATTCTTCTCATGTCTGTCTCCATTTCTCGGTGTATTATGTTCTTTGATCTTCCTCTTCTCCTTTGGCCTTCAGGATTCCATGTGAGTGTTTGTCTTGTGACGCAATTGGGTGACTTCCTCAATATGTGTCCTATCCACTTTCAGTGCTTCTTCCTGTTTTCTTCCTCCACTGGAATCTGGTTTGTTGTCTCCCAAAGTAGCTTGTTGCTGATAGTGTCTGGCCATCGGATCCGAAGTATCTTGCGTAGACAACTGTTAATAAACACTTGTATCTTCTGGATGATGGATTTCGTAGTTCTCCACGAGTTCCTTCAGTACTCTTACAGGAATAAAAATATGATATCGGTTAGATTAGTAGGCTGTTATGTTAAGATAGCCATGTTAAACTCATTTGTGTTTATTTTTCAACATGTTCACATAATGTTTTATGAATTTCTTTTTTATAACTTCTTTTTAAGCCGAACTCCAATATTACCCTTACAAAATCCGGAATTTCTATTAATAAAATATCACATTTAAACTATATTGAACCATATAATTTGGATTTACGCACTGTTCAATGTTCTAAAGAACATGGCAATGGTAGTGTTGATGGTAGTGGTAGTAGTAATTTGTCGTCATCTCGAACAAATACACTGACAACAACATCAGTATTAAAAACTGGGTCAGCTTTGCCTATCTTAACAACAACAACAACAATAATAAATTCTGATATTTCATCCAATGTTATAGGTTCATTGAATATGTCTAATACTGTTATAACATCTGTTTGTTCGAATTCATTTGATAAGCAGTTATCAACAAATGGTAGTTTACAGCAAACAATAATTATGTCTTTGACACATCCTCATTCTTTGTCTTCTTCTTCTACTACTACTACTATTACCACTTCTACTAACATCAATCCTCTACTATCTCCTTCTCAATCGGATTCATCTGTATTCTTAAAACCAAATAAAACTTTAATATCATGTAATGGTACTAGTAATACTCTTGCTACTACTAATAGTACTATTAATCAACTAGATGATGAACATATTGAATATCGTGAAATTGATCCGATTGGTACAAATGCTTTAGCTATTGTCAAAGAACGATTTGGCTAATCTATATACACATATATCCTTCTTCGTTGAATATCTTCATAACAAGATGGAAACTGTACTATTGAATGATTATAATTATTTAATATATATCTTAAAAGATTTCAATATCTGGTACTATGTGCTCCACTCGTGAAGAAGACAAATGATGAAGATATATATATGTACTATGTATACTATATATATATATATGCTAAGAATAAACTTCTACTGAGATCGACTACCATATATACACACACACACATGCAGACATACCGTAACAATACCAATATCCCTATATAGATTCCTCATTTTGTATTTCGACTTACTTTATTTTATCAATTATTCAGTTAGATTTTAGTGTAAATTTATAATGAGTGTATATATATATATATATATATATATGTGTATATGGGTATCTTCTTTGATTATACATCCTTCCTCTTTTAAGAATCTTGTTTCCCGCATTTTCTGGCTTTGTATTCTTTTTTTATATTTTTAAAGGGGGGATACGATCTCATATATATGTTTATATATATACATATGCACACACACACACATATGCTCGAACCCTTTTTTAAATGGTTAATTTTTTTATTTATTGGTTTTAGAATTTTTTTTCCTTGATTCATCAGAAATTTTTATTATTATGTAACATTCCACTGGAAATGATAATTTACCGGACAAAAATCTACATTTTTTAAAATCATTTTTTACTGTTTCAGCTTTGTCAGTATTAAAATGTAAATGAATCACTCAACAATCTAAAAGAAATTCTGGTCTTATGTGAAATTCTCTCTTGTCTCTAGGTAGATTATTTAATGAGTAAATCTCAACATCAATACCACCAATATGCTTTTATGGTGTAGGAGTAGGTTGGAAGAAAGCTAGGGGTGGCCAGATCAAAACGTGGCAAAAATCCATGAAGTCACTGACAAGTGGACTGAGTCATGTTGGGAGGTGTAGACTACCTGGTTGGGATTCGCGAGATGATAGCAATCGATGGTTAGAGACCTTGAATGACATGGCTCAAAATCGTTTACAATGGCGAAGATGCATTCACTCTTTGTGTTCTAACTAATTCTAATCTTTTGAATTCTTCATGTCTCTATCTTTTTCTCTTTTCAAATTTATTTCACTGGATTATACTACTTCAATAATATCTTCAAACCCTAATCTTTCGGATTACTGCTTATACTCTTACTACTTCTACCACTATGAGATTTGAATCGACAACTGCCTCTCTGCGCTAATGTGATATGGCGACTCGAACTGAGGTACGTACTTACGAAGTTCTATGTTGTGACTGACTGGCTGACTGAATATGCTTATTTAGCTTAAGTGTCAAACTATTACCGTCTACGTCACCGGTATGAGATATCTGTTTGTCTATGCTTATTCATGATTGTGAAAGTAGAAGTCATGGATCAGTAAGACATATTTGAGTATCAGTACCTTCGAAGCACTGTCCTCGTATGGTGTTGCAATTTATCAGTGTAGGATCTAAATAATCTGCCGACGAATTTCCCAAATAAGTACCTACATTTTGCTCACAAAGTTTTGGCAGGTCTACGGTTAAAAAAGTAACTATGTATATAGTGAACAATCACAATATTTTCCAAGATGTAAATTAATACCATTGGTACATAAACGCAAAATAGTAAAGTCTGTTACAACGACAACAATAAATACACGCCTATCAGACACTAGCAAGGAGACAACAAAATGAATCAATAAATAAAGTTGTGTTTAAATAATAACTGGTGCAGCTTGATGATTGGCAGTTAAGTAAAACGGGTTACAATAATAATCAGCCTGGTACCAATAAGTCTTAAGTGATGAGCGTTTAACTCAGATGTTATTGGTTGATTAACTCTTATCGATATAGGTTAACAAACAGTGTACCTATGATGTAGTAGTGGTAGATAGTCGAGATAAAAAGTCATCTACTACAAGTGGTAATCACTAAGCGTAAGGAAAGACATACTTATTATGAAAAAACCGTAATAATTATGGGATTATGCCTAGAAGTCTAACTTAACAAGAGTTGAAAAAGCTAGAATATGAGGTAGTTATAAAAGATGAATTAAGCGCAGGGTTAGTACATTTGCATTCATATGTTTTTCGGTGTAGGGAATGTCTTTTGAAAACAATCTTAACGAGGGTCACATGACTAGGAAACATTCTTCACCACACTACATACCATCATAAAATAGCACACGAATTCACTCAGCGTGAATATCAGCGATTAACGCACTATAACGTAAACTTCGTACACACAATAAAAATAAAACACGAGGGAAATACGAAGTAGAGAATATGAAATATTAAACTGAGTTTGCTGACTGATTGGCTAACTTGTTCAGAAGGCCATAATTCCCACCAGTTCACGCTAATCATAAAACGGTTAAATATAATTCAAACTACTGAGTAACAGTAAGTAGTTTGGTGTAAAGCAGGAAACATCGGTCTTAGATGAAGCAATTTTAAAAAAAGTTGGACGGTCCCCTGAATTGAGAGGGAATAATAGCTCTATCATTTTCCTATAGTCTCAATAACAGTCAGATTTTCAGCAGTGGCCTACTAGATAAGTCTGAAAAGTTGTCTGCTGTAACCTAATGCCATTGCCCTTTCCATTACTTTTCCTTCCGCTACCCACCACGACTCATGATCATTAGATATGGTTTTTATCCGCCGGAGTCTAAGCTGCCTTCACTACTCGTCGTATTTGTAACCAGATTGAAGGAGTTTCGAAGGATCTATTAGTTCAGTTATCACTGCTGAAATCCACTGGTTTGAACCTTTAGTTTCAAGTTGCTGGTAGATACCGCTGCTGTTTCCACAGCTGTTTTAATATCTTGGCAGACTACTTCGGGGTGGATATCGCTTACAAGGTTGGCTAACTCCTTTTCTAGTTGTACCTGGAATATGTTCTTGACTTTTTCGTCATTAAGTTTAATATCAAGGGTTTTTTCGCTGTCACTTTTATTCATTCAAGAAAGCGCGGGAAAGTACGTTCTTGTACTACAGCATTTCCGCGATATCTAAAGTCTCAGATTCGAACCCCTAATGTGTTCATGAATTCGTACTATTAGTGGTCCCATATAAGAACAAAATTACTGTCCAGAACTTTCCAGGTACCAGTGATTATTATTTTTGTGTTCAGTTTTTGGTGTAAATCACAAGATTTCTTATAGTTTCCCCAAACAATTTTCAGAAAACTCTTCAGTAGATTGGTAGTGACATAATGAGATGACAATTAAGGAATCATATAAGCGAAAATTCTAATCTCAAAAAGACAAGATTGACCGTTAGATTCGGTGCAGTAGTAATGAAATGATTTATTGAAGTGTTCAATTCGAACATATTTTCACTGTATAATAACAGAATGAACTTATTACTCCTATGTACTTTACAATAAATTAAACACGTGGTAATTTTCTAAGAAAATTTGCCAAAAGTAAACTATACTTGAGACCTTGAGCAAATTATTAGCCAGTTAAAAAGCAGTTTAGTTATAAAACAATTAACAATCAAATTATAGTACAATAATATTTTCGATATAACTAATTAACCATTACATACTGACCTACCAGTCTCGCGCCAGAGCACATATCCTGGAGTTGTAGTGAGAAGCAGTGATCAGTGGAGTTCAACCACGTCTGTTTTGCGATAACAACTCACTGAAGACAATTGGTGAACGGTCGCTCAAATTTCATGGATTGGTTGAAGTTAAACATCAACACCGTGGGATAGCGGTTCAGTGGCCTTACATATTGAATTAAAAGAAAAGTTTGTATTTTAAGAATCGGGTTAGTGGTGTGAGTGAGGGTTCTAATCCAATAATTTTAGTCACAAACATATAACAGCTGAAATATAGAAGACTTTGATTAGGAATTCGAAGTTGATTTCAAGTTATGGGTAAAGATTACGAATTAGGGTTAGAGTTTGCATCAATAACTGACACCAGCTATGGCGCAATTAAACACTGCCCTCCCCCCTTTTTATTTATGAAATTAAGTAAGTTAAGAATGAGATCTAGAATTAGGAGAATATTATCTAGCTAAACAAACAGCATTGAATATTCATTGATTCATATGAAATATTCTAACAACCAACCTGTATCAAGAGTAAGTCTTTCTTGTAATTTAGCTCAAGCATCATACCATATTCTATTTAATTGTGCAATTGTCCATTTCAAAGATTTTAGAAAACTAATACTGTCCATTTTGACTTAATTCATGAAACATACAAATGATCTTTCGGGTAAAAATCTATAAGGTACCATCTTAATTTTGATTGGTTCATTCAAAGTTGGCATACTTTTACTAATATTTCCGTTAAGCATACTAACAATATTTATGATTGGTTGAAATTAGTATTATTTTGTCGTTGCTAAGCACTGATATATTTCCTTGGAACATAATGAATAAAAAGATCATTATTTTTGAAATCATTGAAAATGACTAGAAGTACAATTAATACAGATGAAAGTTATATAGCATATCTTACAGAACGTAAGTTCAGCATTATAACTATTATTAATGTGTATAGTTAAATAAATCAAGTTAGATATCAGAAGTAATATGAAACTTTTCAACAGTACTGTAGATAGTAGATGTAATATTATTTACTTATGTTTGTTACCTCTCGTAAAGGATATGGGCTATCTATTAGGATTCTCCTGGAATCTCCTTTCCAGTTTGTTCTTTGCTATAGTAGGTTGTTGCTTATAGTATCCAGCCAATGGACATTAAGTGTCCTGTGTAGACAATTGTTCATAATTACCTTGTACTTTTTTGATGATGGTTACGGAAGTTCCCCAAGTTTCAGGTCCGTATATTAGAACTGTCTTGACGTTCGCATTGAAGATTTTGACATTGATGTTATCTGACAATTGTATTATGTTCCATATGTTCTTCAAATGTAGGAATGCCACTTTTGCTTTGTCAATTCTTGCCTTCACATCTGTATCGGATCCTGCTTGCTCATCGATGATGCTGCATCTTCCAAAGTTTCTCCAACACGTGTGATTAGGTTAACGTTCTCTGTGTTTATATGTCTAATTTTAATCCATTCACTATAAAGTAAGAATAAAACCGGGTTACACAAGTGGATATCTGGTCCCAGAATAGGACTCTTCAGTAGTCCACATTAATGACTCTACACCTAGGACCTTTTCTCTCTCGCTTGAACGCAGTATATATATGAATGTGTATATATCAAACGTCATTCGATTCGCAATATTGTTGTGAATTCAAAATACTTATCGTGCAACTAGTGTTTTTTTAAATTACTGTTGAAAAGTCGAAAATTGAGGTAACTGAATTAGGTAAATATTGATCAAATCAAGCTTCCTATTCCTGAAACTGAATGAATAATTGATATATATGTATGTCTAACAAATTAAATGGGTCATATTATGTACAAGATCCAACCAAAATAAATCGTTTATCACAAAGCAAGCGGTTAATCATGAGAAAAAATACAGAGGTTATCAAATATTTGGGGGTAAAGTTATATACATACATTATCACACAGTTAAATAGTGGATAACGTACGTTACTGTATAGTATTTTTAAAATACTTGTTTAGAAACGAGAATAACCTTGGGACTGAGAGAGAGAGTCCGGCCTATGCTCCATTGGGAGTAACAGGCGTAAGTAAGTAGGTAAGTAAGAGAGAGAGTCAAGTAAAATTATTTAGCTATTTAACCTACATATTTTTGGACGAAAGTCACCTACTGTAATGACTTATTAGTTAGTTCAAGTTTAACTTGGTGGTTCTTCCGGTCCATCACTGTTGATTAAATAATGACTAAATATTTGCCGGTCGAAAGTGTGTGATAAATCCAGCGAAAGAACAAAGGAAGAAGACTACTATCAAGCTGTCATAAATGATGCCCTCTTAATCCAGTTATTTTAGTGATCAGAATTGTTCACTGTTGATTTAGACAAGTTGACGATATGGTCTTTAATCCAATCCTTGATGGGGTTATTAGTGCGGTGACGTAAGTACATATTGTTGAGATATATCAAGATTCCAACGAAAAAATTGTCAGCAAATTATCATGAAATAAATACTGCACCGAATACGTAGTTATTCCGAATTTTTAACATTATTACGATACTTTATGTCTCTTCCCACTAAAGTCATCAAAAGAAAACTCACGATCGATTACCAAAAGTTAGCATTGTATTTGTAAGATATAAAGCCAGAGATAATTGCTACATTCTGAGGTTGTCCATATCTGGTGCTGAAGTATACGACTCCCATATGTAAACTAAGCTACTTAGGTGAAAGAATCAAGAGTAGGGCGTTTTTGCTACCTAACCAGATTGAAAAAACAGGAACAACCTATTCATAAATATATGTCTATCTCCCATAGAAACTTCAATCAAATGTTTAGCCAACGGTTTATATCCACTTCTCGAGGAATTTAAACCACATCTTCACCAATAGAGAGATCCCGTCAATAAATCTTCCTTAGCATTTGGTCTATGTCTGATTAGCCTAGTGTATTTCTTTTCCTTCTTGAAAAACATGTCTGGCTTTTTAATTAAGCTGTAGAAATCAATATGAGGATACATTAGTAGGTAATTAATACAATTACAGAATTGCATATCACTCTGCCTAGCTCAATAATGCTGACTAGCCATCAAGATCTAAAAAGAATGCTTTTAGAACAAGTACAATAAGAATAAATTATAGACACCAATTGCAAATTCAATAAAGCATATGCTAAGAGTAGTATGCCTATCCTTTTGTCTGTCTAAAAGCTAGTAAACTACTCTTGCTTATAGTTCAATATTCCCTTTCTCTTGTGTTAATTCTTTTTACAAGGACAAATCGGTGAGTTATATCAACTGCCTACAGATCATCAATGTGTTCCACACTTCTATACAACTCAAACAGGTTTAGAATGTCGTCGTTATTTTTGTGAAGTTTGTGGTCCACTTGCCAGATCTAATTTAAAAACAGGTTCAACGAATATTAAACATGCTGGAGCACTACAACGTCAATTAGATTGGATTGCAGGTACTACATTACCAGATGCTTTAACACGATCACGTGAAGCAATGATATACTATGGTGATTATAAACACTGATTTGTTACGTAGTAATAACAATCAAAATATGAATGCATGATTGATATCTGTCAATATGAACATAAGTGTATTCATTAAATACATATTTTCTTCGAATAAACACATTAGATTTACAGGAACACTTATTCTGAAAATTCCCTTGTAATTTTAGTGGATAACGTGATGGCGTTTGAAGCGAAAGGTACTGGGTTCGAGTCCCATAGTGAACATCAAATCTGAGATGCAGGTATATTCAGATGACAAGTCCCAAATAGGTTGAAACGCGCGTCAAACTGGATTCCACTTCTAGCCACTATCCATCTTTGCTTACAATGCTTGTGAATTAAGGCTATATCGAGGCAATACGCACACTATGCACATATGCCAATTAGAGACTGACCAGTTGCAGTCCTAAGGATCAATGGGAAGATTCAAACAAACAATACTAAATGAATTTTAGTTTTAGCCTAATTTTATTTACAATACTCATACAAATTATTCAATATTAAAAGGATAAAAAACTAAGAAAAATGGGTTATGGCCCGTAAACTATCTTTACTTGAGCAATGAGATAATGTATACAAGGCCTAATCAGGTGTTTACAGCTGGCATGAGTATAGTACAAGTACAATAATGCAAAATACATCATTCATGCACGGCTCTCAAATGCAACCCTGTTAAGGGTATTGTTAAGTCGGCTTACAGTAAACTCTATCAGAGCCTCCAGAGGCTCATAAAGAGCCCAACCAATCAGCGATTAGTTAGAAGCTATGCTACTAAAATAACGAGGTCCTGATTGGCTGTTTAACACACTGCTACTATGGGAACTCAAGGTCTTTTAATTACTATAAAACCCCTGTTTTTCTGTACATAAATGAACCTTGTAGTAAAGTACTTCTCTCATACTCGTGTCTTAATATTGGTGTTCAAGTCGCTGAGTAGTTCTAGCCTGTGGGTTACCAGAATAGCTTAGGAAGACGAATATAGCGTTCAAAGATCAACAAGACTTATCATATTTCAAAAAAAGACAACCGTTATAGCAACAATGCAGAATAGATTAGAAGAAACTATTCAGGTCTACATTCATCATTTTCCGGTAGTTGATTGAAATATGATAGAATTTGATTCATATCTACTGAGGTAAGATTATTTGGATTCCATTTTGACATATTATCTTTATCAATAAGACAAACCTGAATACCTTCATAGAAATTAGGATTTTTAGTCATTTTCTGTGAAAGGCGATATTCCATTTTAAAATTCATCGCTAAACGATAATTTAGAACCAATCTGTAACTGACGTAAAGTTATCTTAAAAATCAAAATAGTAACATAATATCACCAACGATGATATTGTCAACTAAGAATTTTTTGTAAAGAGATGATTAAATCGTTATATATCAGTAAGGTAAGTTGTTTTCGCTCAATTTGTAATCCTTAGTATCTCGAGTAAAGTATCAAACTGGTGGGTCCTGGGACGAAACGGCCGTCCAGTGCTTCCAGGTTTTCCTTGGTGGTCTAGCTTCAATTAACTCACACTTTCAACTATGAAAATACTAAATCTTCACAAAACTCCTTCCGATTATATACATATGCTTGGCATATTCTACTATGCCGCTACGGTAGAACTAAGGAATCACAATGAATCCATAAATCACACTAAACTAAAGCTTTCTGTAAAACAACCAACACACTACGAAATTCACCAGTTAGATTAAAAGGAAAACATTCATTTGATCTTGACACAAAGTTATGTCTACAAAGTAGAATGGGTCAATTGTGGTTTTTGTGTCGAAAAGTTACCACGTGAAGCCATGACTTGTGCTGAGGAACATCTAAGATACACAAAACGATTTACTAATTCTGAAGAGATTAAAAATCTACAAATCGAATCAGAAATAGCAGTACATGCGATTTCTAACTTTAAAGAAAAACCAGTGTCTGAAGCTTTCCATAAGCTGCAAAAACACTAATGTACTCAATAGAAAGGAAAGTATACTTATCCATTTGTTCTGTTTAAACTAACATAAATTCAATTCGGTTATTTATTTATTCGCTGAAGTGACTTATACTAAATTGCGAAACACTAGAAATTCAATTTTCTACTGATTGGATATCACAAATTTATATTTATTTCAAACTACCTAATGCTTAAATTATTTGAATCTACCATGTCAAACCTTGGTAATGCCATTATCCGAGGTTGGCTGACAAAATAAACAGAACCGGTCTGTTTGAAGCCAGAAACCTACGGTTGGAAACACGGATTCTTATTTGAAAAAAAATATATAATGCCTAGATATTTCCAATAAATCTACAATATTGTTTAATATAGCTCTTATCAGAAGGGGTTTTGTGGTGATTTAGTATTTTCATAGTTGAAAGCGTGAGTCAATTGGAGCTAGATCACCAAGAAAAACCTGGAAGCACTGGACGGCCGTTTCATCTTATTGTGGGACTCCTCAGCAGTGCGCATCCACGGTTCCGCGTCGTGAGATTCGAACCCAGGACCTACCAATCTCGAGCCAGAGCACTTAACCGATAGACCACTGAGCCTGCATTCGGCGGTGTTAATGTTTAACTTTAACTGATCCACGAAGTTTAACAACCGTTCACCAATTGTCTTCAGTGAGTTGATATCTCACGACAGACGCGGCTTAAACTCCACTGGTCACTGCTTTTCACTAGAACTGCTGGATTTACCTCTCGAAGTCAGTCACTAGTAATAGGTCTTCACGAAAAAGACCTGTCTCAAGACCACGAAAGGCAAATAATCTAGATTGGTATTGATACCACAATAAATATGGTAAGTCCTGTAGAAATTGCCGAAAACCGTTTAGTTTCCGAATCTCCAAACCGTCTTACATGAAAATCTTCTCGAGAACCTTCACCGCCTATACACGTTAACGGTTAGCGTAGCCAGCGAACACAGATGTCTGTTGTATATCACTAACGCGTTGACAAAAGTTCGCTATCTCGTTGATACTAGAGCAGAGGTTAGCGTTCTACACCTGCAAATCCTTGCAGCTGCCCGCATGAAACAGTGTTCAAATTACAGGCAGCATATGGAAAGCCGACCGCCACATAAGGTAAAAGGTATGTTTATCTTTAAGAGGACCTACGCAAACACATTAACTATATTTTCGTTGTTGGGCATGTTTCCATGCCAATCATTAGGAAAGACCTTCTACAATATCATAATTAATTTAATCATCAGCATGTGCAAACGGAGGTTAGTAGACGGAAATACTAAATTATGTGTTTGTGTGGCTTCATTTTCTTGTTGTAAATTATACCCAGTCTCTCGTTAGCACATAATCTACCCATACTATCAACGGATACTCCACAAGTACTCCGAACTGTACCAAACACGACCAAAATTACCGTGTGTTACCGGAAATTTCGCCCAACACGTCGCGACTACAGGAATATTTAAATAATTCATTGATTTCATGCTGCCGCCCAGATAAGAATAAATTCCTGTAAGCGTATATGACGTTACTATATTTTGTAAATTTTTCCTGAGTGATGTACGAAAAATTAATATAAAGCTTTAGGATATTCTTCCAAAGCTTACTCTTCAATCCATAAAATCAAGAAAGGATAATGAACCATGTACAAAAGAAACCATCAATCAGTACAAATACCTTTAATTCCCATACTTAAGTGTTTCCAATGGTTTTTTAGTCGTCCTATCTTATGACAAATGTGGTTCTAAAGTTAAGGAATTGTTTCAGCTGAGTAGAATAAAGTTGAGAAATAGACTATCAAGACATAATCTGGATGATGCTATTGACTAAAAATGTTACACTAGACCATATTTTCATTGGGTAAGTCCCCAAACATGGCACACATTGTTCACATGACAATAGGCCCAGAACAATTCAATGTTAACTCAGAATAAGTAGTTACTTTACTGAAATTCAAGTAATCAATAGAACTAGAAACATCCTAAACTAGTAATAAATATTGGAGATACTTTCTCTTTTGTTTCAATGTTCGATTTTGTTTTGTTAGTATGCCTACTGTTAATGTAACTTATATATTCGTTATCTTTATGAGCGATGGTAGAGGACAAATGAATTAACTAAGAACTAGAATACAAATTTTTTGGATATCTGTTTCTGTAATTGGATTCGCTCGCATATACAGTAGTAATCATCAAAGTATAATTGAATTGAATGGATGTAACTGGACTTGAATTAATACCAGAGTTAGACCTCTTTGTAATTGAATTGGATTTATTTTGGCAATGCCACTTATAGACACCAGCAATTGTATTAGAATAACAATAACACTGGAGATAGAATAACCAGCAATTGTATTGTAGTGAAATGAAGACAGGCCTGTATTAGACTAGTCAAATCCGAATTGTATGGTAGTCAGTACAAACTGTCGATAGTGTTAATTGGTCAGAATGTTTCAAGTAATGTAATAGATAGAGTGACAACCAAACAAAGGAATACTGAAGGAATTCTCATGTAAGGGCATACAAATTATTCAGACAACTGAGCACAATTTAACCGATAGAATTAAGGTAATACATTTGACAGTTACATGCTCAGTAAGATATCGTATTCTTAAATGAATATACAATTATGTTAATTAAACATGTCTGTATCCAATAAAATATTAACTTCTTTTAGAATCAGTATGGAAATTTGTGGAGATTGTAGTATTCTAACAGTTGAATTCACGAGTCCATCAAAGCTGGACTACCACTGAAAACTTAAGAACACTGGACAACGGTTTCGTCCTAGTATGGGAAGACTCAACAGTGTGCATCCACGATCCCGCACATGGGACTCGAACCCAGAACATTCGGTCACACACGCGAACACTTAACGTCTAGACCACTGAACTTGCTTCCAATGTTGTTATTTTATTATATATTATTACATTTAATCTGCTTTATAATATTTTTAAAGCTCCGAATCAAAACTGAAATGGTCTTCAAATTGTACTAATATGAATATACAATAAAATTGGCTAACGGCTTACGACGAATCTGACTTTTTTATATTTTTATAGTGCTACACCGGTTTTCATATTCTTTTGGACAAGGAAGCAAATATACAATATTGTTTGATAGTTGCAAATTTCTGGAGACTTTTCTGTCTTACAAAATCACATTAAGCGAGCGCGCGAAACTGATAGATGCTGGGTTTGAATCTCACGAGGCGAGATCGTGGATGCGCACTGCTGATGAGTCCCACAATAGGATGGGACGGCCGTCTAGTGCTTCCAGGTTTTCCATGGTAGTCTAGCTTCAATTGATTCATGATCTCAACTATTAAAATCACGGTTAATACATAAATTGTATCCTTTATGTCTCTTAATATTTAATAATTATAATTTAATGACGACCAATAGAGTATATTATCATTTGTAGAGCATATAGTACTACGGTACTACAGTCATTACGTACAAGAAATATTTTATCACAGTCCTAAATAAAAGTCGCGCATTCTCGACAAATACTACTTCAATTGAGTTAATTCAGTTTTAGATAGGAATAATCCTGAGTATCTTGTATGACAGATCAAGTTAGACAAACAGTGTTAACCTCATCACTTTACAACTGTAAAAATGGATGAATTTTTGAAGGTGTGTATTACATGCTAACTAAACTATACGTCAGTATCTGATTCATTTTGCCTAAAACGGGCTATTTCATAATACTTTTATTCATGTGCATTGTTATTCTATATTCACTAGTAAAAATTTTATTCTGTCGTTTAGTAAGTATTTTCATCTGAGGTGGTGGTTGGAGGTAAACTCAAATTTCGTCCTATATGACGCTCATCATCTAGGTGTGACTGTAATTTTGAAGGAACTGATGGTCCCTGGCGAACTCAGTCAAATGTCACCCAGCTTTATAGTAATAGATGTTACCTTTGAGCTAATGAGGTTACAACTGATCTTTTTCAGGACTGAGATGTATTTACAGTTAATTGATCATTGATTAATGACCATTGTAATAATATTAGTAACTACTGAATAATCAGTAAACTGTAAAATATTTTCATTTTATTATATTCACCTTTTGTGTCCTCTTGACAGGTTAAAGCTTTCTATGCTGATTTTTTAAGAATTTCGAATCATATATCCACTCTTTCAGTTATATCACAGACATCATCTGTGGTTACTTAGTGATAAGTCTTGTTGATTGAACGCTATACTCGAATCCTAAGCTAGTCTCGTAACCCTCAAGCTAAAACTACACAGCGAATTGAACACGAGAGAAAAGGCACAAAATATACGAGAAGCATTTTACTCCAAAGGTTTATTTATGTACAGAGAATATAGAGTTTTTATAGTATTTTAAAAGTCCTTAGGTTTTCCTGAAAATTCTAGAATACTACTAAACATAGTAACAGTATAGTAATCAGTCAATCAGAACCTCTACATGTGACTTTACATTTTCGCGATATTTCTAGTCAAACTTCTAATCAAACGCTGATTGGATAAAAATGTTTCTTAATGTTTCATGAGCTTGTCGTGTCTATTGCGAGTAATTTTCAGGATTGCCCCAACACTTAGATCATTACATAACGTACAAATAGTAAGTGTTTAGTGTGCTTAGTTAAGATATTAGAAGAGTTTGATCCCACCCTTACAGTAACTGACATCATCTAAGAAACATGTAAACTTTTTTCTAAAAAAAATATATTTCGTTCAAATCTACAAAATAGAATTAGTTCCCAAATGTAAATGAATTAAATTCAATCAAAAAGTCTAATTAACTACATTATCTTTTGTTACTTTCTTTTCTCTTTTTTTTTTGTTCTTTCCATTTAATTCTCATCATTTTAATTGTTGAGATTATTGTAGGGGGGTATTCATTTCTATTCCCCCCCCAAAAAAAAGTGTCATTCATGTTTCCCTTGATATTTACTGATTTGTACATATTTGTTGAATGTTTATCAATATACACATAGAATGATATAAGAAAAAAATGTATATCTTGTATAGTTTTGTTTGCTTGTTTGTTTTTTGAAGGAGAAGAAGGGGTAAAGTGTTTCTCAGTAAAAAATAAGCTGTTGCTATGAAGGATACGAAACACTTTTCTTTTGTTGTTGAGGAAAAATATTTTCATTCTGTTTATGATAGAATTATCTAACGATTTGTACATCTTATCTGTTAATAACGCAACACTCACTCACTCATTTACATACACACATATACACAGAAGTAAAAACCCAGGTGAATCAATGAATAAACATTTAAAGATACTCTTAGAAACATTATAGTCAAACAAAAATAGTTTCTATCCAAATTCTTTACCTCTTTTGTTGTATGAATAGAAATAAGAAGAAAATGATAGAAAATACAAAAACAAAAATGATATCTGAGAAAAAAGGAGAAAGAAACAACATGTCGACAGAAATGAATGTGTATCGTTTGAGTGAATCTATACAAAATGAGTGTATCTATCTATATAATACTGATTACATAATATACATATTATATGTGTAAT
The DNA here is from genome assembly GCF_000237925.1 of Schistosoma mansoni. Classification (NCBI taxonomy): domain Eukaryota; kingdom Metazoa; phylum Platyhelminthes; class Trematoda; order Strigeidida; family Schistosomatidae; genus Schistosoma; species Schistosoma mansoni. The sequence continues at coordinate 28,835,778 of NC_031498.1, read as the reverse complement.
GTGTAATATTGAAGTTTGAATATACCTTTAATTCAGATCATGTGATATAGATGGATGTTTATGTAATAATTTTTTAATTGGATTCAATTTTGGTGTTTCAGGTGATATTTGTCTTGAACTAGTTAAACTTTGACTACGAAAATCATAATTACGCGGTGGTAACTGGAATGTAACTACACGATTCTCTGGTGAATAATGATGATGATGATGATGTGTTCTATTATATTGATGTAAACATGGACGTGAATTATTTAATGTTGATGGTTTCATAGATTTATGTGTAGGCAAATCATCTTTTAAATTTTTTACGCTACTATTACTACTGTTATTATTATTATAAGTAGTAGTAGGTGTAGGTGTAGTAGTAGTAGTAGTATGAGTAGTGTCCATTTGTGTTGAAGATGTAGTATCATTTTCTGTTACTGAATAGATCGTTTTTAATCGTTTTTCATGGTTATTATTAATACTACTCATATTACTGTTATTAGTAGTATAAAGATTTGTTAATTCATTATTTTCATTTTTTATAAAAAATTTAGTAAATTCAGTAAAATTTTTTTGTATTTTATCAAGTTTTTCATTGATTTTTAATAATTCTGATTTTATAATGGTAATTTCATTTTGTGTTTGATGAAAATTTGTAAAAAGTGTTGAAATCAGCTGATTTTGTTTTGTTAATCTATCATTATTATCATTACTATTATTATTATTATTATTATTATTATTAGTAGTAGTAGTAGTAGTAGTAGTAGTAGGTGTAGTAGTAGTAGTATTGTTACCATGGCATAAATTGATGGATATATCATTTATTCGATTGCAACTTTCATCTTGACAGTAATTGCCAGTATTATATCTGTTAAAACAATTAGAGAGAATATAATAAAAAGGTGTATTCATTTAAAGTCATTATCACTAGGGTAAAGAAAAAAATGTTTTTAGCTGATTAGAAATGATTGATAAGGTTTAAAAAACGAGATCATATTTATGTTATGTCCATGTTTTAGTAATATAAGTGTTATATCCTAGTGAAGATATGAGTACGGGTAACTTCCGAGACCTATTAATGGACGATTATTCTATAGATATTCATATTGTTTAACTATTAAGTAATTAGATTGTGCATGTCTATATTCATCTTATTATAAGCTTCATTTTGATCTATGAATTATTACCGTACAAAATACTGTTCCCAAATTATGTTGAGTTTATTGATTACCGTATCCCGCGTTCACAGAGACATTTGGCTTGATCATGTACAAATGTTATTTTCCATCCTATGGTGTGATGCGATTTGTCTGTCTGGTATATAAACCGAGTATGTTTGAAATAATTGAATCGCATAGATTGGTATAACAGAAAAGGCAATTGGTGTTCTAGGTTCAAGTGGAAGGGCTAGGCGGACAAGGGACCAATAAGGACGCTAGACTGATCATACCAGTTGAACGTCATTGCTTTGGCACAGTGTTAAGATTAGATAAGTCGTATTTCGATTGGTGGATAATTCACGTGATAAAAGCCGGACATAGAATCAATAACGAATTAGCATACGTCCTATATATTTTTATGAGGTCATAACAATAAGGGAATGGTTCTATAATTTAAAGATTTATTAAATTAACGAACTTGTCAGTACTATTATCAATAATATTCGATATATTACTGATATACTTGAATGTTATTTTCAGGAGCGGTTTTTTGTGGAGATTTTAGTAATTTTATAGTTGGAGTCATTAGTCAATTGAAGCTAGACCCCCATGAAAAGCCTGGAAGCACTGGATGACCATTTTGTCCTATTTTGGGACTCCTTAGCAGTGCTCAACAACGATCCAGCCTATGCGAGAATCGAACCCAGGACCTATCAGTCTTGGCGCGAGCGCTTAACCTCTAGACCACTAAACCGGTATCCAACGGTGTTAATATATAACTTTAATCAATCCACGAAATTGTTTGATAAAATCTGCACCTACTAATGTTCTAAAACGACTTGTAGTTATGATTACTTTGTTGTTTATTAGTTCTTAAAGAAGTTTGTCATTTTATTAGAAAACAAAAAAAGATACTTTTTCACTAGTTAAGTGTTTTGTGTTCTGATAGCTATTCATTCATTAATGTGAGAATTTACATCAATAATGTTAGTTTAGCTAATCATTATCAGTATTTTACTAACAACTAGAATATTATTCCGTTAAAACAACTTTTATATCAAGAATTTAAATACCTTCATAAACTTTACATATTTAGATGAGATAAAGAACATTTCTAGTTTAAAACACTATATAACCATGTTCAAGATACTGGTATTGTAGTGAACAAGAACACGGGTAGGGACAGTTGAATGTATTCGAGCACAAAATTACAGAATATCTCAGTAAAATATAAGAACCATATAGGTGAATAGTTAATTTGCAAACTATCAATTAATCGTCTCAATCTTTACCGTTCCTTCTCCAACTATCAGTCTATCGTCTCCGATTATTATTGTTCATGCATTTTCATACCAATTGCATGCCGTTTCCGTTCTCTTTTTATCGATCTTCTACTGAAATGCATTCAATACCCGACCATCGTTATATATAGTACTTATGTGAATATATAAACAACCCACACCATAGTATGAATTTGAATCAGCGATAGAATAGATATGTGCGACCATCATAACTAGAGGTTAGAGACTCTGGGTGACATAGCTCAGAATCAATCATGCTGGCGTAGGCGTACACACTCTTTGTCTTCCATTAAGCCTTGAGATTAAAATTACTTTATTTACCATCATAAAAATATTGCTAATAATGTAAAGATTCATAAGGTAAAATTTCGTCACCTAATTTTGTTATTTATCATTTAAGTTGTTTCTTGTGAATATCTTATTGAAATATAGCCATATCGTAGTGAATGAGAACGCCGAAGGGAAAGCCGGATGTATTTGGATACGAAATTACAAAATATCTTAGTAAAATCTGAAAACCATACAGTAAATACTTCATGTGGAAAATATCCCTCAATCATCTCAGACTTTGTTGTTCCTTTGTTTCCATACCAATCAACCTCTGTTATCGTTCTCTTCTTTTCGATCTTCTTAACCTTCTACCACCAGGCATTTCACTTTCGGTTGGTAATATATTCTACTTATATCTGTCGACAAACACCACAATGTGATACATGATGGACTGGTCAATTAGAGAAATAACGAATAAAAATTAAAAAATTCAAAAGATTTACGATATTCATCGAATATAAAGGAAGCACTATTGGGAAAAACAACTTTTTCCAACTGGACCTTGGGTTTCAACCAGAGAAGTACAGACTACAACGATGAAGCGGAGACTGTCGTTTTCATGAATTCATACAAACACCAAACAAGTACAATTCCTTGTGATTATCAGTTCATTCACTATCTAATTAACTGTTTTCAAATCAAAAGCTGTCCATGTAACGTATCATACTAGTGGGAAATGAATGTTGGTGAAGGATGATGCAACTGTAGAGTCATACTTCTGAAGAATTGTTAGACTATTTTGAACAATATTATCAGAGGTCGGATTGGTGCATAACTGTATATCAGTAGTATTTTGGTCAAAAAAGTAATCTATATGTTGGTTAGTATCAGAAAGCTTTTGTGGATATAATAGTAATCAACATATTTTCACTAGTGACTGGCTTCAAGAGGTACTTCCTGAAGTTCTAGTGAGAAGCAGTGACCAGTGGAGTTCAACCAGGTCTGAGATAGTAACTCATTGAAGATAATGGTGGATATGTCGTTCAATTTCGAGGATTAATTGAGGTTTGACATTAACACCGTTGGATGTTGGCTCAGTGGTCTAGAGGTAAGGAGTTCACGTGCGAGACTAACAGGTCCTGGGTTCAAACCTATCGTAGGCGGGATCGTGGGTGTACACTGCTAAGGGGTCTCACAATAGAATGAAATGGCCTTCGAGTGTTTCCAGGTTTTCCATGGTGGTCTAGCTTCAATCGACACATGGATTCAACTATTAAAGTTACGTAGATCTCCACAAAACCCCATCTAATCCTAATTTTTCGTCTTACAAAAAACATAATGAAATTTCTTCATCTAACACCAATGAACTTCAAGATTTCAAATCTGGAGGAATAAATATTTTCAAAAGATAACTTACATCCATTCATTTCTAGAATAAATTCCAAAAGATTTGTCATTATGTTGATTAATATCATCTAATGATTTACATTTATATTTTATATCTAATGTTGACATTTTCATTTTAGAAGAATCAATAAAATTTTCCAAAGAATTTGATAAATTCATAAGAGGGTAATTCAAATCAAATCTTCTCTTATATACTTTATTATTATTATTAGTAGTAGTAGAAGTAGTATTAGTAGTATTATTAGTAGTATTTGTTTTATTATTATTATCATTCAATTGTTCAATGGATGGATTATTGTTTAACTGATCTATTTCATTATTATATTCATTTGAAATCATAGAAAAAATTGGAGATTCATTTGATTTTTTTAAATAATTTGAATATAAATCTAATGAATTTTGTTTAAATTTATGAAATTGATTTTTTGGTGGGAAATTTAAATTTTCAAATATTTTTATTGATTGATTATGATGATTATGATTATTATTGAATTGATTATCAAATTGATTATTTATTTTTAAATTATTATTATTATTATTTGTATTGATTGTATTGATTATTGATTGTTGATTATTTTCATGATTGATTTGATTATCTTTGTTATTGATTATTGTTTTATTATGTGAATCATTTAATAAAGAACATTCTTCATTGATTATTTCATTAGATTTAATATTATTATCATTGGAATGATCATTGAAATTTATATTCTTATCAGTAATAACAGTGATTGCTGGAATAAGTTCTAAAGATGACTAAAATAAAATAGAATAGAAATAAGAATTATAAATCAGTTTTGGAAAGGATTAGTAATAAGTAAGTTTTGATTGATCATTGATTATAAGATGGTGTTTGTGGGTATGGACAGAAGAACATTATGGAAACTTCTTCGACAATATGGAGTTCGTGAGAAGATTGTCAACATTATCCAGAACTCATACGGTGGACTATAGTGCAAAGTCGTGCATCGAGAACAGCTAACAGATGCATTTCCAGTAAGGACCGGAGTCAGACAAGGCTGTCTACTCTCCCACTTCCTTTTTCTTCTAGTGATTGCCTCGATTATGAAGATTTCAATATTTGAAGGAAAACACGGAATACAATGGACATTTTAGAATCAAATGGATGATTTAGACTTCGCAGATGACCTTGCCCTCCTATCTCATACACACCAACAAATACAGACGGAGACAGTAAATGTAGCAGCAGCAGTCGCATCAATAGGCCTCAACATACACAAAGGAAAAAGCAAGATTCTCAAATACAACAAGGATAGCATCAACACAATTACACTTGATAGAGAAACTCTGGAAGGGGTGGAAACATTCACGTACCTGGAAGGCATTATTGATGAACATGAAAAATTTGATGCAGATGTAAAGGCGAGGATTGGCAAAGTAAGGGCTACATTGTTACAGTCGAGCTGAAATGTGGAGAACTACCACAACCATCATCAAGAAGGTACAAGTATTTACAAACAATTGTCTGCGCAAAATACTCAACATTCACTGGCCGGATATTATCAACAACAGTGTTTTATGGAGGAGGAAAAACCAGCTTCCAGATGAAGAGGAAATTAGGAAAAGACGTTGAAAGTAAATAGGACATACACTCGAGAAATGACCAAAGTACATTACGAGGCAGGTGCTAACTTGGAATCCTGAAGGGAAACGGAAAAGCGGTAGGCCAAAAAACACATCACGCCGGGAGATTGACGCAGATATGCAAAGGATGAATGTTAGCTGAAAAGAACTGGAAAGGATTGTCGAGGACAGAGTTGGATGGAGAATGCTGGTGTGCGGCCTATATTCTTCAACGAGGGGTAACAGGCGTAAGTAAGTAATATTGTGTTTAAATATGTTGATATATATTTGATATCCAACGGAAAGAAATCTGTTGAAAACGGTTTCTATAGAATTATTTTTCATTGAAAATTTAACAGCATGATATTATTATGAAGTGGTACCTATTAGATAACAGGTATTATCTCAGTTTCAAAGTTTTCAACAATGGATACCGTCTCTGTTATGTTTGAAGACATTACGATATCACTTGAAACACAACAATAAAACAAGCTAAGCTATTCCACAACATCTTATCTCTGATGACTAGAGGGAGAAGATCAGATTCAATCGAGGGAAACGTTTATTAGTACAAGTAGTCAGAAGCACAAATGAGCAAGCATACAACTCATGTTTACATATACAATGCGAAAAATAGTATACTAGAAGAGGGAACTAACTAATGACATTTAAGGTGTCCTTCTAAGTCGATAATGCAAACTGAAGGTAAAAGTGAGCATTTTTGACGCGAAAATAAGAAATTCGAATTTTTAAAATAAACTTACAAAAACAAGACGTTTATCAAGTGATTTCTGGGGACCTAGTATCCCCAGCAGTCTGTTATCCCGATGTTAGTATATATATAAGTAAGGTCTTGTTATTGCAACTAATGGAAATCTGTGAAGTTAATATGAATCAAAACACTTGTGAGTTATAGTGTATACTCATAAAAACGTATATTTCACTATTGATCTCTTGTTAAGAATGGATAATCCATAATGTTACCATCCGTCATAATGATACCAGCAATAATGTTCCCGAAAATTCACCATGTAAAACAAAACTTCAATGAAAGCCAAAGATGCGCTACTGAAGAAGTAGCTATAAAATCATGTCTACAATATCATATGTACTGACTACGACGTTGTGTATGTTGACAAGACAGACAAACAACTGATTGTAAAGTTCCACGAAAAAATATTTCTAAATCTTCAGAAAATAGCACAAAGGTTGAGTGTAGCATACAAGATCACTTCAGTATTGTAGTGTTACCAGTGATGTTTCAAATGAAATAAAATAGCTCCTAGTCAGTTTGAAGATTGATTAAGTAGTTCACAACTTTTTCAACATATTCAAGTAAGAAGGGGTTTTTGTGGAGATTTAGTATTTTCATAGGTGAAAGCGTGAGTCAATTGAAGCTAGACCACCAGGGATGCACACTGCTGAGGAGTCCCAAAATAGGACGAAAAGGCCATCCAGTGCTTCAAGGTTTTCCCTGATGGTCTAGCTTCAATTGACTCACGCTTTCGACTATGAAAATATTCAAGTAAATTGCTCCGTACTAAGTGATCTAAACACTTAGACAGCTTTTAAGTAAATAGTTTTTCCATAGATCAAAAACTAATTATGCCATCTGGATATTGATTACTTGTATGTTATATATGATATTCCCAGTTGATCAACGGTATTCGGTTTACGAAATGGGTGTTGTCATGTCACTTGCAGATCAATGATTATAAAAATTGTTAGAAAGGAAATCCAAATAAAAAAAACCTGCTAATACAAAAGGGAACAATAAACTTATGACAAAAATGCCGATGTCAAATAGAGATAAATGGGAACCTACCACCGTTTAAATGTATGTATTAATCCCAAATGGCACTTTAGAAAGTAAGGTAGTTTGGTGTTAGAAATAAACATTAGTTTGATTTAAATTCATTTAGTATTGTTTGTTTGAATCTTCTCATTGATGTTTAAAACTGCAACTGGTCAGTCAGCAATGGGCTATCAAGACTCAGTGGCCGAGTGGATAACGCGATGGCGTTTGAAGCGAAAGGTACTGGGTTCGAGTCCCAGGGTGAACATCAAGTTTGAGATGCAGGTACATCCACCTGACGAGTCCCAAATCGGACGAAACGCGCGCCAAACTGGATTCCACTGCTAACCACTATCCATCTGGGCTTACAGTTAATTTAATTTTTTTTATTAAGTTTCTTGAATGAATAAACTTTACAGGCGATTCATAGTTATATATGAAAGATTTAGTAGTACTGACAGTTCTACAATAATTATATTAGTCTTGTTCATTGATTGAACGGTCATTATATTCAATTTGTATATGTAGTTTTATTGTTCTCATTGATCAAAGATCCGTTATCACTGAACCGTTCTATCTATAAATGTCCACGAAAACTTGAGAAACTTATTGTTGGGGTGATCCAGAAAATTGCTCGTAAAAGACAAAAAAGGCTCAGGAAACATTAAGAAGCATTTTTATCCAATCAGCGTTTGACTAGAAGTTTTGCCAGAAACATCACGAAAATGAAAAGTTACATATAGAGTTGGCTGATTACTACACTGGTACTATGTTTAGTAGCATTCTAGAATTTTCAGGAAAACCCAAGGATTTCTAAAATGCCATTAAAACCCTATATTTTTCTGTAAATGAATGAACCTTTGGAGTAAAGTACTTCTCGCATATTTTGCACCTTTTCTCTCGTGTTCAAGTTACTCTGTAGATTCAGCATGGGGGTTACGAGACTAGCTTAGGAATCGAATATAGAGTTCAATTAGCAAGACTTATCACTTAAAACTTGAAAAATGAACAAAATAATAGTAGACATATTATTGGAAATACTACACTATCTACAATTGTAGCATAAATCCAATGCCCTATTCCACTTATTATATTTTGGCAATTCAAATAATTCCACCAGGTTTCTATTCATATTGATCTAACCTTCACAATCTACTCGACTAAATGTAAACTATACTTTGAGCAAAGCTACAAAATCTCCATTGAGTAGTCATAAATAATGATAGAATACATTCATTATCATGAATAGGATAGTTATAATCAATGACATTGTGATGTGTGAGCGAGAATGATAATAATTGGTTGTTTGTCAGACATGTAGATAGTGTGATAGGTGTTATAAGTGTTATATATTCCCCTATCCTGATTATTATTGATTGACTGTTCCTTGTTGTTGGATTGTGTCGGATTTTTGGTGCGGAAATATATTGACGTTCTAGTCAATCAGGCTAATCTCATGTTCTTGATCTGAGTTGTGTTGAAATCCTGTAGAATAGACACTGGAAAGGGAATCTAGTGTAGATATTCGTCTAAGGTAAATTAACATCCCACATACGTGTAAAAAGTGGAAGGACTGTTATAACAAGAAACTCCAAGCGTTATAACAAGTATCCTACCGTTTATAAAAATTGACGACGGTGATTAAAACAGATCTACGCTTACATATTGAGTTAAAGTGAATTTTGTAGCAACAGAATGGATTATCTGAAAACCTTGTTGCAACAGCAAAATTCTCTAATTCTATAACTGAATTTAGATTTGATCCAGAAAGTGGAGTTACTTTTGAGGTGTGGTTTAAACGCCATGAGGATTTGTTTATAAAATGAATGTAAAGAGTGGGACAAAAGTTCAAAATTGAGATTATTGTTACGAAAGCTCAGAGTGTCCGAACATGAAAAATTCTGTAATTTTATTCTCCCAAAGAAGTCAACCGACATAACCTTCAAAGAAACAATTGAATGCCTGACACATATATTTAGAGAAATGTCATCAATTTTTCGTCAAAACCCTGAACTAAGGATAGGGAGTGAAGTAGTCGAAAGCGTCGACAACTTCACTTATCTTGGAAGTCTGATCAGCCCTAATGGGTTGGTGTCTGACGAAATCTCAGCACGGATTCAAAAAGCTCGTTTGGCTTTTGTCAACTTACATCACCTATGGCGAAGACGAGATATCTCTCGAACAATTAAGGGACGAGTATACTGCAAAGCAGTTCGTTCTGTTCTACTTTATGGATGTGAAACATGGCCATTAGGAGTAGAAGATACTGTCAAGTTACTAGTATTTGACCACAGATACCTTAGAAATATTGCTCTCATCTGCTGGAATCACCGGGTAAGTAATAGTGAGGTTAGATGCAGGGTATTAGGAAATGCTGGTAAATCAGTTGATGAGGTCATGAAACTTCATCTACTGAGATGGTTGAGCCACGTGTTATGTATGCCTGAACACCGATTACCACGACGCCCTATGCTGACTAGTGTAGGGGATGGTTGGAAAAGAGTTAGGGACGGCCAAACCAAAATGTGGCATCAGTGCTTGAAGTCACTAACTTCTAGTCTGAGCCATGTTGGTAGATGCCGACTAGTTGGTTAGGTTCCGCGTGACTATCGTAACCAATGGTTGGAGACTGTGTGTGACATGGCTCAGAATCGATCACAATGGCGTAGGTGTATACACTCTTTATCTTCCCTTAAACCTTGAGATTAAACTTGCTTCACAACGTTCCTCCATCCTATACTATATCCTTACATACAACCTATCTTTTATATACTACCACCACTAGATTAACTATTTCTATGAATCCGGTGTTCATCTTGCTGTGCTAACGAGATATGACAACTTGGATCGATGCATATGTGTGCCTGGTCCTACGTTGTAGCTGACTGACTGACTGACTGACATCAAATTTTTCACACTAGATACCAATGTCTTCAACTTGTAAAGAAAGTACTGGACGACCATGTGACGTATGCAAGCATAACAAGAAACCCAAAGCGTTATAACAAGTAATCCTACTGTTTTAATAACACATTGAATGAGAAAAAAGTAAAGGTACTTACATTTGGACCACCATACACCAATGTTCTGACAATACAAAAGTTTTGTCTACAAAGTGGAATGATTTCATTTGTATATTTATGAGGAAGAAAACTGACTGAAATTGCATCTTCTTCCTGTTAAAACGGAAACAATAACTGATGGAATGTTACGGAAACGTGTACAAAAAAGCCGTTAGGAACAATAGGTTCAAAAGAGACTCTTCAGCTCGATCTCAATCG
>NC_031498.1:28819512-28824795 GCF_000237925.1 Schistosoma mansoni | reverse complement strand
TATATATATATATATATATATATATATATAAGTGGAAAATCATGAATCATCGGATCAATTAAGCGATTAATAATAAGGCTAGCAGAATGAATACATGCATAGGCAGTAAGCGATGTTCAAGCGTACATAATACAAGTACAACGGTATAGATAGATTGTTATTGTATGAATGACTGTCCGTTAAATAAGTTAACAAAAGGGCTTAGCCAAATTAGATGTAAACAAACTCAATTGTATGTGAGCTGCTGTATCTGGACTATATCATCAATAGTTAAACAATTCAAGATGATAACAATAGATGGTTAGAGACATTGAATGAGATGACTCAAAATCGGTTCCAATGGCGAAGATGCATCCACTGTTTGTGTTCCGCCAGATTCTAATCTTCTGAATTCTTCACGTCCCTCCGGATGTGGTCCCCTAAGAAAACAACCTACTTCAGTTTGGGCACCTGTTCAGTATTGAAGCCATCACACAAATCAAATGAGATTTGTGCGAGGCATATATATCTGGTGCTTCCTTATACCAATATTTGTGTTTAAATAAGAAAAATAAATAAACTTCGTGTCCCTATCTTTTTTTCTCTTTCCAAATTTATTTCACTGGATTATATTCCTTCACTAACATCTTCAAACCCTAATCTTTCACATAATGCTTATACTCTTACTACTTCTACCACTATGGGATTTGAATCGACAACTTCATCTCTGTGCTAATGTGGTATGGCAACTGGAACTGATGTACGTACGTACGAAGTTCTACGTTGTGACTGACTGACTGATTGATGAAAACGATTTATAGGTCAAACAAAAGTTTAGAGATAGGAGAATCTAGAAATACACCAGTCTTGAGGGTCTACTAAATATACAAAATAATACTCCTTTTTATAATTGTCTCCAAGATTATAATACCGCACTGTTCATCCTATTAAATCGTTTATACATGTATGCATTTACAACTTTTCCGACCTTAACACTGTGACAATCAATGACGTTCGATTAGTATGAGTAGTCTAGCGTCCTTAATAGTCCCTTGTCCACCTAGCCCTTCCAATTGAGTCCAGAACACCAATTGCAGCTTCTACTATGCGAATCACTTATTTCAAGCATACTCGGTTCATATATCAGATAGACAGGCCACATCACACCATAAAATAGAAAATAATATTTGTACAAGACCAAGCCAAATGTGGCTGTGAACGTGAGAGACAGTAATCAATAAAGTGAGTATAATTTAGGAACAGTAAATTGTATAATAATAATAATCAATAGGTCAAAATGAAGCCTATAATAAGATGAATATAGATATACATAATCTACTTACTGAATAGTTATACAGCAGGAATTTATACAGAATAATAGTCCATTTATAGGTCCTATAAGTTACTCAGACTTAAGTCTTCGCTAGGATATAACATTTTCATAGTTGAAAACGTGAGTCAATTGAAGCTAGACCACCATAGAAAACTTGGAAGCCGTCCTGGAGGCCGTACAGTGCTTCCAGGTTTTCCATGGTGGTCTAGCTTCAATTGACTCATACTTTCCTTACCTCAGCCAACAATAAAGCGACATTAGAACAGGTTATAAATAACTTATTATTTCTCGCCTTCTTTTAGGTTTTTTCTCTTGTTTTCTTTCCTCTTACACAATTGGTACATTTCTCTATTCATTCATATGTAACTGCCATAAACATTCAACTTCTTAATAGAAAGATTTGATAATTCTCATAATAGATATTATATAATCGATAGCTGCTTATGGCGAATTATCCGTTCATCTCCGAATAGTAATCACTCTATGCAATTCATCGTGCATCGACGTCGTTATTGATTTTCATAGGCATTTTTTAAATTTGTAACATTACCATCTAACAAATCAACACTTGACTAGTATTATGGTGTGTGCAACGAATGTTGACAGATATAAGTAGTATGTGTTATCAATAGAAAGAGAAATGCCTGGAGGCAGAATGTTAAGAAGATCGAAGAGAGGAGAAGAAGATCAGAGAATGATTGATGTGGAAATGAAGAAACAATCAAGTCTGAAACGATTGATTGACATTTTGAAAATAAAGTATTTACTGTATGGATCTTAGATTTTACTAAGATGTTCTGTAATGTTGTATTAAAAGTCATCTAATTGTTCCCACTGGTGTTCTCGTTCACTACAACATCAACTTTATTAATTTAAAACAAGCGTATATTTAGCACTGCCAACTTGAAAACTTAATTTTTATTTATTTATTTAGACACATAAATATTGGTACAAGGAAGCACCAATTAAATATGCGCCACACAAATCAAATTCGATTTATGTGAGGGCTGAGATACTGCCCAGGTGCCCAAACCGAAGCAGATGGTTTTCTTAGGGGGCCACACCCCGAGCCTTTGACCTGAAGATCTGATCCACAAGACAGTGGAGCATCGTGAGGAGATGCAGTCCCACGGCAGCAGGTGACCAACGATTGATTCATACGCCATTTGTTCCATTAGGATACTGGAGCCCATATGCACCATTGTTTTGGAATCAGGATTTTTCAACTTCCCTAGGTGAACTCACCATGTCCACCAACCCGGTTAAAGGGCCGGACATTCGCTTATCGTCCTCTCAATTTCGTAAACAATACCCCCACCATGAGAAGGCTGTGAGTAGGACTTCCCTGTCAGAGGCTATATACGCGTGGCCATGTGAGAGAATTTCGAGAGGGAGAGCGGACCCTTCCCACTCTCGGCCGTACCAGGGCATTCGGGGGCCGAAAACTTTCGTAGCCCTATTCACATATTTTTAAATATTGTAGTAGCTGGTCCTATTTCAAGACCACATAGGTTATTTTAACCTCTGGACAGACTAATTTATTCATTCTACTTAAGCCACATTTTAGAAATGAAGAATCCCACTGGGGAAATAGGAAAACCCTGATTCCAAACCAATGGTGCACATGGGTTCCATGATCTTGAAGGGAAGAAAGGCGTATTGAGCTGTTGTAGTCACCGGCTACCATGAGACTGCACTTCCCAAAGTTGCTCCTCTGTCTTGTGGATTAGAACTTCAAGTCGAAGGCTCGGGATGTGGCTCCTTAAGAAAACCACTTGTTTCGGTTTGGGCACCCGAACAGTATCATAGCCCTCACACAAGTCAATGATAACTGCTACTGGCCTCACTGCTATTGTGTGGCGGGTAAATATTTGGTGCCTCCTTGTACCAATTTTTATGTGTTGAAATAAACAAATGAATAAATAAATAAATACATATTGACCTAGTCAGTTATTCGCTTACTAACCCTGATTGTTTTTATATGATTGTATGTGTGTTAACTACTTACCCTATTCATCATGCGTCTGTAATTTATTTTTGTCTGAAGATAAATTTTGAGTACCTCTCTATCGAATGGAGTTATCTCACTCGCCTTCTCTATAGTGCGTTATTTCGTTCCGCTTCTCTTCCTCCTCTTGACTTACTTCGCGTTGTTTCTCTGATCGTCTGTCTGGATCGACGATTGTGTGAAATATACGTATTCGAAATTCATTCTCGTATCTGACTTATTCAATTCCTTTATTCACTGACGCGATTTAAGTCGATGATTATATAAAATTAGGTAGAATGAATGAAATGTAAGATGACATCTTCAATAGATGAAAGCTTGAATTCTACTAGTCTTATTATGAAGTTACATTTCATGGACACTTATAAAAACGTAGACTAGGAAAATTTTAAATTTAATTAAATGAGGAAAGATTTTATACTTTCAAAAGACAGTGATAAGAAACTTTTTGTCTTATTTTCAGTTTTATTGAATAGTAACTATGATACTGCATGTAAATGTTTCTAAAAATGTATACTACTTGTAAGTAGATAAATATTATTGACAAAAATGAATTATCACCATGGCGTTTTGAAGATTAGGTTTTTGATTGAGATCATGAATCGAATAGTGTTAAACCACCATTGAAAACCTGTAAGCACTGGACGGTCATCTCATCCTAGTGTGGGACTTCTCAGTAGTGAGTATCCACGACCCCCCACGTGGTATTCGAACCCAGGGCCTTCGTTCTCGCGAGCGAACTCTTAACCTCTAGACCACTGAGCAGGCATCCAATGGTGTTCGTGTCTAACCTCGACCAATCCACGAAACGTCTCGATCACCTTCCATTATACTAAGGTAGATACCTGTTTCTACCTGACACCGATTAGTTCCACTAGTCACGGCTTCTCACCAAAACTCCAAGAATTCCCTCACAAAGCTAGTCACTATTGAGCATTTGGTAATTATCAATATGGAGTTTGATGCTAGCTCAGTGGACTAGAGGTTAAGAAATCGCGCGCGAGACCGCTAGGTCATGGGTTCGAATCCTTCGGGAGGGATCATGATTGCGCACTGCTATAGTTCCAAAATAGGATGAAATGATAATATGAAATGATGTAACTTGGAGGATACTTTTGAATAGTCCTTTAACTACTATCAAAAATAAAACCTGTTACAAACCATCCATATAAACAGGATAACATCTCTTTTCTATATGTATGTTAAACAGCCATTAAACAACTTTCTATAATAATATAGAATATGATTTCTTTTACAAAAATAAGCCAAACATAAAATCTAATCTAAACTAATTATAATTTATTATTGAACAAAAGTTCATATAACTGAAGTCATATATTCAATGTGAGAAACACTTAACAGCTTATTTTATCATTTGTTAGAGTTCCTTAGTCGCTATTCAATGTTCTTAAAGTTTCTTTGGTTTCTTTATCCTATGGTTTGAGACTTTAACGGCCTTTTACCGCCATTATTTAGTTTCTCTTATCTTGTTTCCTCCGGCTCCTCATCAGCCCTCATTGTAACCGCTGGCTTGTTTAGGACTTCTCATGTTCTCATTAGGCTAATTCTGACTGACTCTCCATATCATTAAAAAATTCTTGTTTTCGGAGATTCTCGCATGGTTACCTCATTTATCTAGTGTTCATTTCATCTTACTTTATATATTACTCAAGGGATCACAATATCTCTTGTTGAATCAATATTCTCTTGCCACTAATACAACATTTATATTATTACTGAAGCACCACCCTTACAAACGCTCCATGCTTCCAATCAGTTCACAACAAAGCATTACGATTATCTAAATCAATAGGCCTCAGCATACACAAAGGAAAAGTAAAATTCTCAAATACAACACGGAGAACACCAACCCAATCACACTTTGTGCAGAAACTCTGGAAGATATGGAGACACTCACGTACCTGAGAAAAATCATTGATAAACAAATAGGATCTGATGCAGA
>NC_031498.1:28792932-28819312 GCF_000237925.1 Schistosoma mansoni | reverse complement strand
TCACAATTCATTTCCGTTTTCCTTTTTTTTCTCTTCAACTTGGTCTTCTTAGCCTTCTAGTGTCAGGGTTTGCACTTCTGATTGGTGTTATATACTACTTATGACTGTCCACTTAAGTTGCTTACACCAATAATATATAATATGATATTTCTGATAACTAGGACATAGTGATGTTTTGTTTTTGTTTCTAGTAAGATAAAAATTGACAAAAGCACCTGAATATTTTACTGATTGTCATTTGACATCATTAAATCATTGACAGTGGTTACAAAGTGGTGTAGAACAGTTAAAAAGGAAGTTAAATTTCTCTAATTCATTATTGAAGAACGGGAGTTCTTTAAAATCAGTTATGTTTCTGGTCAGATGGTTGTATTTGTCTAGGTAATCCTAAACTAAATAGAAGTACGTTGTCAGTACCATGTGAATTGTAGTGATGACGGAAATGTTTCTGTTAATGGAATTTTATGATGTCATACATCACTGGAAGTATGGATATTGTATCATAAGTTTAGATTATTTTCCTAAACGGTTGGTGTCGTCATGCTAGGAAATGTGAATAGTTTACTTAGAAAAATACATTTGGAATTGTTGAATCTGGATATCAGATTGATACATTAACTGTGATTTATGATTTGGCAGTACTTCTTTTTGAAGCATGTTAACGTTTATTTTTGTCATCCTTGAATCACATGATCATCCAGTATAAACTGTAGAATCACCCGAAGCTTGACGTTGACCAATGAGCTTTCAATACGTTTACAGTCTAGCCAGAAAAACACTAGGAGGGAAGTAGATATTGAGTTCTGTATAAATCTATATAGAGTTAATAGGTTACTCGTCTATTTTCTTAGCTCCCTGAGATAGCATTAAATTGTGGTGGTCTATATTCGATATTATCCTTAAACTTCGTATATTGTTCGTCCTGATAATCGTTACTCGATAACGTCCTAACGGTGTATAAATCAGAAGGCGAATACGAAGGGTTGATTGCGTTTATTATTCGACCACACACAGATATCCAAATTTACAGGGTACGTTAAGCAGGCATGAAAGAGTAGTGCCGTAAAGCAGGCGAGTGAGCGTAAGAGTCGAATGAGAGAGAGATCAATTGACCGAGTACGCGAGTGCAGTACAGTGCAGTGAATAGGATTAAGATGTACATATATATACAAATGGAAATGCATGAATCATCGGATCAATTAAGCGATTAATAATAAGGCTAGCAGAATGAATACATGCATAGGCAGTAAGCAGTGCTCAAGCATACATAATAAAGGTACAATAGTATAGATAGGTTGTTGTTGTACGAATGACTCGGTCCGTTAAATAAGTTAACCAAAGGGCTTAGCCAAATTAGATGTAAACAAACTCAATTGTATGTGAGCTGCTATAAAATGTCAAGCCTCTACTGTTATGTGAATATATATATATATATATATATATATATATGCTCTGAAGAAGTGGCCAACAATAAGTTACGAAACGTCAATAATTCTAATTTCTGTTAATCAGAATATTACATATATAATCATTTTGTTATAAGCATTCTCTTCAATGCTCAGTTCATTTGAGTTATCAAGTTTTACCATGGTATTGATACTAAAAATTATTATAAACGTTTCTCTTCGAAAAATGTACGTTTACATTCTTTATCAAGATTCTTTTTTGAAAAACTTACCCAACAATCCGACAACTGTACCTTCTTCACCAAGTATTTCTAAAGAACCACTGCAGACAAAATAGATAAATCGTAATGCATCGCCTTGATTCACAAGATATTCACCAGGTGTAGCAAAACGTGTAGTTATTAATTGAGCTAAACACTTACGACAACCAGGACTGGCACTTTTGAATAAACTAAGTGATAGTATTTCACGATTCAAATGTAAAGCAATATCACCGCGTAAATTTTCAGGGAATGATTGTAAAATCTAGATTGGTCAAATAAAAACAATAGATCATGAGAAAAATGATGACTTATGGTTACTCATTGAAAATAATGGCATATTTGTCATATCCCAATGAGTAGAAAATTAAAT
Source organism: Schistosoma mansoni (assembly GCF_000237925.1). Classification (NCBI taxonomy): domain Eukaryota; kingdom Metazoa; phylum Platyhelminthes; class Trematoda; order Strigeidida; family Schistosomatidae; genus Schistosoma; species Schistosoma mansoni. Next base: position 28,817,273 of record NC_031498.1, on the reverse strand, counting down.
TTCTATATTTTCACGACTTATTGTATGCTGCTTCTGAAGCGAGTAGTTGTTTTAAGAGACATTTTATTCACTGAATGATCACCGTCGGGTTGTCACTCGAAATCTTCGTAAACTAGGCAGTTGTTTGTTTTTCGTTATTGACTCCTCAGCAGTATGAGTCCACAGCTTAACATGTGAACAAACGCAAGGCCTTCAAGTGTCACAGAAAATATTAGAATAGGGCAACTACTCACCATAGTCTGGTTTTCACTGGTAGTACATTTAAAACGAACTAGTTGTAAAAATTACTTCAAACAATATGAAAATATCTACAATACTATCTCTACAAATAATATGTGTATAATCAAGAATGACAATTTTTCAGATGACTTTCTCTAATTTCTATTAAGAAACCATTTTCTATTAAGTTTAATGTAGACGAGATTTAACTAGCCATTCACTTAATAAAGTGAATGCGGTTTCTGACCAACTGACATTGTATAGAGATCTCACAAAATGGAATCGGCTGAAGTTAGACATCAACACTGTTGGATGCCGTGGTGTAGAGGTTAAGCGCTAGCGCACGAAACTTATAGGTCCTGGGTTCGAATCTCCTGAGGTGGGATCGTGGATGCTCACTGACGAGGAATCCTACAATAGGACGAAACGGCCGTCGAGTGCTTCCAGGTTTTCCATGGTGGTCTAGTTTCAATCGATTCATGATCTCAACTGTTGAAATTACTATAATATTCACAAAACCCCTTTTGATATGAATCTAAATTACCCTGAATGTATTATAATTACTAAGAGGCTTGAATTATCTTGATTTTGTCCAGTTTAAAATCTTCAATGTTCAATGCTGAAGCAATCCATACCAGAGCTAAACATAAATGATTAGGGATATTCCAAATTTAATAAAAATTAACTGGAAGTTAAACGTCTGTAAACGAAACCTCTACGCATATAATTGTAATAATTTCAAAATGTAAAATAAAAGATATTTGAGATCAGAAGGGGTTTTGTGGAGATTTCAGTATTTTTAATGGCTGAAATCGTGAGTCAATTGAAGCTAGACAACCATAGAAAACCTGGAAGCATTGGACGACCGTTTCGTCCTATTATGGGACTCCTCAGCAGTGCACATACACAATGCCGCACCCGCGAGATTCGAACCCGTGACCTACCAAACTCGTGTCAGAGCACTTAACCGATAGACCACTGATCCGGCATCCAACGTTGTTAATGTCTAACTTCAACCAATCCACGATGTTTGAGCAACCGTTCATCAATTTTCTTCAGTGAGTCACTATCTCTACAACAGACGTGGTTGAACTCCACTGGTCACTGCTTCCCACTAGAACCCAGGAAATACCTCATGGAGCCAGTCACTAGTGAGTATATGAATATAGATCAGAAGGGGTTTTTGTGGAGATTTCAATATTTTCATGGTTGAAATCATGAGTCAATTGAAGCTAGACTACTTCTGAGGAGTCCCATAATGGGACGAAACGGTCGTCCAGTGCTTCCAGGTTTTTCATGGTGGTCTAGCTTCAAATGACTCATGATCTCAACTATGAAAATAGAAGGTATTTGACCTTAGCAGTTGAATAAAAGTTAATTGGCTTGATTATTCGTTTGGTTTGTTACTCTATAGCTTCAGCTTGTTTTTTGTCTTAAATTTTTGGTATGATCAATGATGATAAGTTGATTTATTGAAATATGAAATACAATAAAATGACGATACACCATTTCAATTTCCCTTTCCTTATATATTTCTGAGCTTAGTTCTAAGATACGAAAGTATTTAATCAATGAATGCGATGAATATTAGATCACATCTTTTATGAGTATTATCGTTTTGGATAAACTAACATAACTGGCGGCCTGCTTGAACATCTGGGATACCTGTACCTATCATCTAGATATTTCAACAAGTTATCTAACTCTCTTTGTTTTAATACATCATTATGACTGTTAATCACACAACCTATTTAGGTGCGTTTCTGAATAGTGTACAACCTTTTGCTGTAAAGGTTACAAAAGGCCTGATCAGAGTTATCGTAGTTGCTGGCACGCGATACACGGCTAAAAAAATGTACATTCTTCAGATGTCGATTAACTAGACTGTTTACTTTTAGCTGGCGATTATTCAATATTTATCGTCCGGATCGACGAAGAAGTAACAAATGGAAACTTATTGAAAAACTTTATGCTGAGAATTCTATGTTGTACCAAGAATGTCATATTCAATAAAGCCACTACTACTACTACTACTACTACTACTACTACTACTACTACTACTACTGCTACTACTACTACTACTACTAGTGATAATAATAATAATGAACAAATGTTTTACATTCATTGGATTAAATATCATAAATCTGGTTAAATCATCAAATCTGATTGAAATAAGTATTACTATTCACCATATATATGGTTCTATATAGGGTTATTGTTTTGATCAAACTTACAGCCTCTTTATCTATACCACGATTAATTGCCCACATAGCTTGAAAAAATTCAAGCATACGTTGTTTCAATGGTTTTGGTATATGATGAGCACGTGTAAAATCTTTTAAATCTTGATTTTTTGTTTGATATGCTGAACGTCTTGAATACATACGTTGAATAAGTGTTGTTACATTACCAAATACTGCTGCATGCATAAGAGCTGATGAAAAGTAATTGGAAAAGAAAACAAAACAAAATTGTGAGAAATCTAGTTAAAAATAAATTTTGTGAAGAGTAGTTCAATGAATAGTAGTTACTTACTTACTTATGCCTGTTAACCCTCCTGAAGGAGCATAGGCCAACCACAACCATTCACCATACAACTCTTTCCTGAACAATACTTTTTAGTTATTTTCCAGCTGCTATTCATTCTTTTCATGTCTAATTTCAATTATCGACGTAGTGTGTGTTCTTTGACCTTCCACTTTCCGTTCCCCTTCAGGATTCCAAGTTAGCAATTGCTTCATGATAAAATTTGACGATTTCCTAAATGTATGTCCTATCCACTTCCAACATCTTTTACTAATTTCGTCTTCATTTGGGAGTTGGTTTGTTCTCGCCAACAGTAGGTTGTTTTTGATGGTATCCAATTGTTGGAAATTGAGTATTTTGTGTAGACAATTGTTTATAAATACTTGTACTTTATTGATGATGGTTGGAGCTCTTCTAGGGTTACTCCCGGTTGCAAGCCCAGGAAATGGAAGAGTGTTGTACATGTGAACAGAAACCCCATCACACAAAAAACAACCTTGCTAAAAAAACCCTAACCAGAATAAATGAATAGTAGTTGCTCTACATTGTAAAAAAGGATTGAAGTTGAAATTGCACCATTAGACGTCAACTTATTTAATTCTAATGTTTAAGTGTTCAATACGAAACCCAAAAATCCAAGGTTCGACCCTAGTAGGTTATTGGGTACACTATACTGGAAAATTCCATATTACAACTAAATGTCCATAAAGTGCTCCCCTATTTCCTATGGTATCTCGAAAACTTTACTTCAATCTTTATAAATAATATTCATTATGAAAGGAATATGAGATAAAGGAATCCATGAAGTTGATTGAATTGTATCTATGTCAATCAATAATATGATACACTTTTCAAATTGTCATATCCCAATAACAATAGTGAATGGTAACTATGGGATCCAGTTATGGACCCATATATGCATAATATGGGTCCATAAATGGATCCCATAGTTACCATTCACTATGGTTATTGGGATATGACACGAATTACTTAGAATAATGTAGTATATAGCAAAGTAATTCATTGATCTATGAATTGAGTATATGTGATGACATTATTTTGCACAACACTGATATCCATGCAGTTACCAAATTTTATTGGTTCCCTACTTGTATGAACAAAATATTCATAACAGTTCAGTAAATTTATAACTATAGAGGTTTATGGAGATTGTTTTCAATTTCATACGTGATTATGAGATGGTGGAGAGCAAAGTAGGAGAAAAATAGTACATCTAATGATAACGGACGCACATTACAGGATCCACAAATACTAACATGTCATAAAGGATCAAAAGATGAAGCTACAACGGACACTCACATCAGAACACTTCGAAATCTTGACAACAGCCATCGAAATATCATGCAAACGATACAGAGAAAAAAATAAGAAACATCCTTAAAAAGAAAATAATCAAAATCTTAAAATCAACTATAGAAGAAAACACAAATAACTGAGTGGTCAACCTATCAAAACAAACATAAAAAAAACAGTTACTCCAAAAGGGATTAAACTACAATACAAGCGATGCCTCAAAACTAAAATTCTTCGCAGCACTAGAGTCATATATGATTATCTTTGTTACATAATCAATGAACATCAAGAAGCACTAGGTAACCGTTTCCTTCTAATCTTAAACTATGAATCAGTATCCATCCACTACCTCGCTTCCAAGGGATCAAATCCACAGTCTCTTAGTAAATATTCTTATTTAGAACACAAACTCCGTTTTTATCGATACTAACTATTGACACTGAAGAGATAGAGAAATGATTTTTAGATTTACTTAGTATCCATCAATAGAATTCGATCACTTTTTTAAAGGATTAAATAATCATGGGATTGGTTACCACTTATTGATCAATCAATTGTATCATTCATAAGATTTAATATTTTTTTCCCTATAATTTTTATTATTCGTTTGAGATTATCCGTATTAATTTTACTGAAAATTCTGGTATCAGGTGAACTGGGAAGTATAAGGTTTATCTATTACATGCGTATAGCCACACACCATAAATATACAAATGGATTATTAAGTGAAAAGTTTAGTATGAAATTACTAATCAACCTTGGGGGCGCTGGACTGCCGTTTTGTCCCAGTAAGGAACTCCTCAGCAATGTGCACCCACGATCCCACACTCTGGATTCGGATCCAGGACTTTTGGTCTTCCGCACGAACGCTTAACCTCTGGACCATTGGGATAGCATGCAATGGCGTTAATATTTAACTCCAACTAATGTTATTAGACTGTTTTTATGGTTTGTTGTAATCGCTGGAGTAATTGCTACAAGTCTCTAGAATTGAACATTACTGAAATTTTCATGAGTTAAATAAGAAAACAAAAATCGATTCAAAAGAAGATTCCGGATTAAACCGTCTGAGTTAGGAGAGAAGCTACTATCTCGATGGACCAATAAGAACTCAGAGTTGAGTCAGGACTGCTCGTAGTGGTTTATGTATCATTGGTCTGATCATATCAGTCGATCTCCTAATTGGCGATCATATCACTTGATAATTAATAGGCCATAAGGATATAACGAATATAACGTTTCTTAATGAAGAACGAAAATAATAATTTATTATTCTCTAAAGTTCCATCTAAAATATCATTTATTAAGTGGTTAAAACTAGTCGACAGGAAACGTTTTCGACTAGCTTCAACATCTCAACTCAGTGATCGACCAATTACAAAAAAATGCTTATTTAGTGTTTAGTCTCATACTCTCTATGAATGGTTTAAGTGAAGTTGTACAATTTCGTTTACCAAGTACTTATGCTTCAAGTAATCTTATTTGATTTTCCTTTTGATACATTTGTGAGCTGGGCAGAAAAACTAAAGAAAACTAAACGAAATCTTAATTATCAGAAAGGGTTTTGTGAAGATTTTAGTAATTTTATAGTTGAAGTCATGAATCAATTGAAGCTAGACCAACATGGAAAACCTAGAAGCATCGGACGATCATTTCGTCCTAGTGTAGGTCTCCTCAGTAGTGCGCAACCACGATCCCGCCTTGCGAGATTAGAACCCAGGACCTATCAGTTTCGCACGCTTAACCTCTAGATCACTGAGTCGCTATCCATTAGGCGTTAATTTCTAACTTCACCCAACCCACTAAATTGAGCAACCGTCCATCATTGTTTTCAGTGAGTTACTATCTTACAAGTGACCTGGTTGAACTAAACTGATCAATGCATCTCACTAGAACTCCTGGAAATACCTCATGAAGCCAGTCACTAATGAGTTTGTGATTATTGTCCACCCTTCGTGTTCTACCAAATTCTAATATTCTGAATTCCTCAGGTCCCTATCAGTTTTCTCTTTCCAAATTTATTTCACTGTATTATACTCCTTCAATAACATCTTCAAACCCTAATCTTTCACATAATGCTTATACTCTTACTACTTCTACCAATATGGGATTTGAATCGACAACTGAATCTCTGTGCTAATGTGGTATGGCAACTGGAACTGATGTACGTACGTACGAAGTTCTACGTTGTGATTGACTTATGATTATTATCAGAAGGAGGAGTCCCACATTAGGACGAAATGGCCGTTCGGTGCTTCCAGGTTTTCCATGATGGTCTAGCTTAAATTGACACACGAATTCAACTATAAAATCTTAATTATTTACTATATAGTGGCGATAATTTCTATTGAACATATATTCTATGATATATATTAGACTATTATCTAATTGTAAAGCGGAAATAGATTGTGATAGATAAAGAACTGTTGAGACTTAGTTTAAATCATTAGAGTGAATGAATCACTATATGTGGAAATAAGAACTGATTAAAAAACATTCGTTTCAACACTACATTCTACACAATTTAAATGCTTCTTGTTGATTTTGATTGACTTCGATAAATAATGATGAAATATACTTCTTGAGTTACCTTATTTAATTTCACAGACTTAATCACGTTGGTTTCATTTGTTGTTTACTTGTATCTTCGCATTCTTATTAAGGACTGCAATTGATCATATGTGCATACTGTACGGACAGCCTCAATATTGCCTGAAGTCACAAGCTTTATAAGCAAAGATGGATAGTGGCTAGTAGTGGAATTCAGGACGCGCGTTTCATCCTATTTGCAAGAGACTGATCAATTGTAGTCTTAATTAACAATAGGAATATACAAGTATACAACAACAAGTGAATGTAAACTTCACCACATTGTACAAGCAAGTGACTATCAGGACTCAATAGATAAGCGGATAAAGTGATGGTGCTTGAAGCGAACGGTACTAGGTTTGAGTTCCAGAGTGAACATCAACTGTGAGATGCAGGTACATCCATTTGACGATTCCCAAATAGGACAACGCGCGCGTTCTGGATTCCACTGCTAGCTACTATCCATCTTTACTTATTCATGAAGTTAATTTTTAATGGAATAAAATAGGTTAAAGACAAGGATAATTCTGTATACATCTATTTTGTACATTCATTAATACAGACAGACGATGAAAACATAATCTAGACTATTCGATGAGTAATAGATGACTAAGTCCTGATGTAAAAATGAATAATACATAAATTACTGATGGTCAATTAGAGTATAAATGACAGTTATACATAAGATAAGCATAATAGAACTAACAAGGTCACAAATGATAAAGTACATATGAAGGTCATAAAGTACCTTTATTCAGTTAGAATAAAACATTTAATGGCAGGACAAAAATAGACTACCTAGAAGTGGGATAACAGCTGACATGTTGAATTTACCCCAAATACTGGAATTGGACAGTAAAATGACGATAAATTAAACATGAAAGCGATCCATTTTTCAGGTTCATTTTATATTTAGTAATAATTACGAATAAAGTCTAGAATTCATAGGTATTGGAAAATATTAGGTCTTATAGATAATAACCGGGTCTGCTGTGAGATAGTAACTCACTGAAAACAATGGTGGGCGGTTGCTCAATTTCGTGAATTGATTGAAGTTAGACATTAACGCCGTTGGATTCCGGCTCACTGGTCTAGTGGTTAAGCGTTCTCGCGTGAGATCGATAGGTCCTGAGTTAGAATCTCGTGTAGGCGGAATCGTGAATGCGCAATACTGAGGAGTCCCACACTGGAACGAAATGACCATTCAGTGTTTCCAAGTTTTCCGTGGTGTTCTAGATTCAATCGACTCATGCATTCAACTATAAAAGTACCGAAATCTCTACAAAAAATCCTTCTGAAAATTTCGATTTTTTTATTATACAGATCCCAGTCAGTTATATTTACACAATAATGGATTATGAAACAGTTCTATTTTGATATAAAGTTTTAATTTTAGATGTTTAAAGATAGTCGGTAGGGTATCCTAGATTTGGATTTCATGTCAGTTAGGACTCGTCACCATAGTGTATCTGTAATCATGAGATAATTGACACTTTCTTTTGTGACTTGAACCCAAGGTATCTAGTTCTATCGTTTGAAACATAACCTATAAGCTGTTTCATATAAGCAGTAAACTGTGAGATATTTCTTTTGATGTAAATGATCCACTATATGAATTAATGTATAGATAATTGTAAAGGAAATTTTTTATTATTTATTTATTTGAACACATAAATATTGGTACTATGGAAGCACCAGATACATATGCGCCAAACAAATCTCATTTGATTTGTGTTAGTGCTGTGATACTGCTTAGGTTCTCAAACTGAAGCAGGTGGTTTCCTTAGGGGGCCACACCCGGAGCCTTTGACCTTAAGATCTGATCCATAAGGCAATGGAGTATCGTGAGGAGATGTAGTCCTATGGTAGCCAGTGACCGACAACTGGTTCATACGCCATTTGTTCCCTCAGGATACTGGAGCCCATGTACACCATCGGTTTGGAATCAGGATTTTCCATCTCCCCTAGGTGGACTCGCCGTGTCCACCAACCCGGTTAAAGCACCAGACATTCGCTTTTCGTCCTCTCAGTTTGGTAAATAACAGTAATGCGACGAGAAGGCAGTGAGTAGGACTTTCCTGGCAGATGCTATATACGTATAGCCATATGAGAGCATTTCGAGACGGAGAGCGGACTCTCCTCACTCTTAGCCGTATCAGGGCTTTAGGGAAAGTAGATTCATTTGAATTACTTATTATCATATACATGAATACTTATATCGAATAAAATCAAATCATTGTAAATTTAGAGTCGATTTCATTTCGACTGAAATTAATCAAAATTGAATAAGAATAAAATGATCAAATCATTGGACTGGAAACTTAAAGTTTGCTTCTTTTCTTTTTTTTTATTCTTTACGCTTATTGAGATGAATATATGTTCTGACTGTAGTTATTCGATACTGTCTCTACTTTTTTTGGAACAATAATCCTTTTGCCCAGAATTACTGATATGAAGAATGATTGAATAGATATTGAAGTGAGTGATAAATTAATGAAATGAGAGGAAAATTTCATGGATTGTTTCCAAACTATGATTTATGAAGATGGATAGTGGCTAGAGACTGACCATTTGCAGTCCTAACACATCGATGGGAAGATTCAAACAAACAATACTAAATGAATTTAAACTTCACCCCATCGCACAAGTAAGTGGTTATCAGGACTCAGTATCTGAAAGGATAACGTGATGGCGTTTGAAGAGTAAAGTACTGGGTTTGAGTCCCATGGTGAACGCCAACTCTGAGATGCAGGTGTATCCATCTGACGAGTATCAAATAGGACGAAACTCGCGTCCTGGATTCTACTGCTAGCCACTATACATCTTTGCTTACAATGCTTGTGGATTTAGGCTATATCGATGCAATACGCACAGTATGAACATATGCCAATTAGAGACTGACCAGTTGCAGTCCTAAACATCAATGGGAATATTCAAACAAACAATACTAAGTGAATTTATGATTTGTGAAGTTAGTAGACTTAAGTGAGCTATAAATATCGACAACGACAACAATAGTCGGTTTATAAGACTGTAGACGTTTATCAATTGAGGTTATTACGTAGAGTTTTGTCAGTATCTACCTACTGCCTAGCCCAAAGCATAAAGTCATCTGACACAGTAGAAGGTTGATAACAGCACGGACTATGAAGATGGAGATATTATATGATATGATAAACGAATAATGGTCTAAGCCATGTTGATAAGTGCAGATTTTTTGTCAGAATCTCCTTCACATTCTTAATAACTAGTTGAAAACGATGCATTGGACATAGGATAGAATGGTTCCTAGCAAAGGAGTTACATTTAGAATTTATCTACTTCTGAAATTTGGATAAAATATGATTACTGAATTTTTACACGTGTAGATTTGAGGACATTACGGAACCTTTTTCGGCGCTATAGTGTACCGGAGAATTTCGTCAACATCACCAGGGATTCTTACGACGGACTACATTGCAAAGTCGTGCACGTAGGACAGCTGACAGACCCATTCCAAATGAGGACTGGAGTAAGAGAAGACTGACTACTCTCACTCTCTTTTCTTCTGGTGGTCGACTGGATTAAGAAGACTTTCAAATCTTAGGAGAAGCACGGAATACAGTGGACAACTTGCATGCAGCTAGACAATTTGGATTTCACAGTAAACTAGCTCTTTTATCCCATATACCCCAACAAAGGCAGATCATGACAAACAGCGTAGCAGAAAACCTCTGAAGCAGTAGACCTCAATATATACAAGGGAAAATTCAAGATCCTCAAATACAACAATGAGGACATCAACATAATCACATTTGATAGAGAAAGTCAAGAAAAGGTGAAAACATTCATGTACGTGGACAGCATAAACTAAGAACAAGGAGGATTTGATGCACTTGTAAAGGCAAGGATTAGCAAAACAAGGGCACATATGTAACCTAAAACAAATGTCTGCAAGGCAATATCAAAGTCACAATCTTCAACACGATTGTCCAGACAGTTCTACTATATGGAGCTGAAACGTGGAGAACTACCACAACCATCATCAAAAATGTACAAGTATGTTTGAACAATTGTCTACACAAGTTACTCAATGTCCGTTGACTAAATACCATCAAAAACAACCTAGTGTGGGAGAGAACAAATCAACTTTTATCTAACAAGGATATTAGGAAAAGACGTTGGAAGTGGATAGGACATGTATTGAGGAAATCATCATACTGTATCATGAGGTAAGTGTTAACTTGAAATATTGAAGGGATACGTAAAAGAAAAAGATTAAAGAACACACAGTACCTCGATAATTGAAAGTAGACACGAAAAGAATGAATAGCTGCTGGAAATAACTAGAATGTATTGTTGAAGACAGAGTATTCGACCTATGCTCTACTAGGAGTAAGTAAGTAAGTAAACGTTTTACGTTTCAATTTCACTTACTCTTTATAAACTATATTTATCGTACAATTGAAATTAACTCCATCTGGGAAGCATCATTGATATACAAGGAGGATCGGGTGCAGATGTAAAGGCGAGGATTGGTTAAGCAAGCGCCGTACTCCTACAGTTGAAGAACATATGGAACTCAAAAACACTCTCAACTAACTTCAAACTGAGAATCTTCAATAGGAACGTCGAAACAGTCCTACTATACGGAGCTGAAACGTGGAGAACCACTACATCCATCTTCAAGAAAGTACAAGTATTTATAAACAGTTTTTTGCGCAAAATACTCAACAATCACTAGCTGGATAACATCAACAACAGCGTTTCATGGGAGAGGACAAATCAGCAGGTTCCAGCTGAAGAGGAAATTAAGAAAAGACGTTGGAAGTGGATCGGACATGCGTTAAGGAAATCAACAAACTACACCATGAGGCAAGCCCTAACTTGTAATGGTGAAGGGAAGAGGAAAAGCGGAAGGCCAAAGAACACATTACTTTGGGAAATAGAAACCGATATGAAAAGGATGAATGATAACTGGAAAGAACTGGAAAAAATTGTCCAGGACATGATTGGATGGGAAATACTAATGTGCGACCTATACTCCTCCACGAGGGGTAACAGGCTTAGATTAGGTTAGGTTAAGATTTACTTAACATTTTCTTGATTTTCTCACTGAAATTTTGTGTAAATGAAAAAAAGATATTTATACTATAATAATATGCTCTTTACAGTTTAATATTAATTTGGTATGTTTAGTTTTGAATGGCCTAATACAATTACTAAGGACAACCACAATTAATATAAAAATCGATCATCATTATTATCTTTTAGATGTATTTTACACAAATCAATGTTCGAATTTTTCTTCTGGTTACCGTTTTTTTAGCGAGTTGGTTTTATATAGGATGAGGTCTCTAACCCCATGCTCAACCCTCCTTCTTTATCTGGGCTTGGGACCGACAGTAGTCCCCGGAGGAGCTGGTTGGCGGTCTATGCTCCATTGAGAGTAACAGGCGTAAGTAAGTAAGTAAGTAAGTACTTTAAGTAAGTAATGTACTGAAAATAATTTCCTTACCTCCAATAAGCATAGTTATAACAGCAAATATTTTCTCATTTATTGTATTCGGTGATACATTACCAAATCCAACGCTAGTTAAACTAGTTGTTGTAAAATATAAACTAGAAACATATAATGCACGTCTAGTTAAACCATTTGTTTTATTCACTGTTAAATAGGAACGATTCAATTGCATTCGTTCACCCAATTCATATAACCAACCTATTTAATAAATAAATAAGTAAATAAAGTGTAGTGGTTGGATATACTCAATCATTTGAATATTTAATAATCATTATAAAGTATGCATATTTCCTATACAAAATCCAGCATATAAACATAATACCTCCACAAAATTCCCTTCTAATAATGATTATATGCTCACTCCAAGAGGTATTTCCTGGAGTTCTAGAGAGAAGCAGTGATCAGTGGAGTTCAACCAGGTCTGTTGTGAAATATTAACTGATTGAAGATATTGGTGAATGGTTACTCAATTTCATGGATTGGTTGAATCTAGACATTAACACCGTTGGATGCCGGCTAAGTGATCTGAAGGTTAAGCATTTGCGCGCGAAACTGATAGGTCGTTGGTTAAAATCTCGCGTAGGCGGGATCATGGATGCGCACTTCTGATGAGTCCCACACTCGGACGAAACGGCCGTCCAGTGCTTTCACGTTTTCCATGGTGGTCTAGCTTCATGATTTCAACTATATAAAAAAGATAATTGTTTCAATTTAGTCTTTTTTGAGTTTGACAAATGCTTGCCTAGTTAATTATTATCTTTAAAGTTCATTTTATGGCAGATAACTCTAATTTTTAAAAAAAATGGGTAAGTTTGCTATCGCTCTTCCACATTGAACATTATTTATAGTTGTAGTTTGAAAACTTCTATTGCTTTTGATTCAGTGAACATACTCCTGAAAATCATATTTTTCCTTAATTTCAAATTCATCATCCAACTGACGAGTCCCAAATAGGACAAAAAGTGCGTCCTGGATTCCACTACTAGCCGATATCCATCTTTGCTTCTAGTGCTGTTGATTCAGTCAACATTGAAGTTCAAATAAAATTGACATCATGAGATGATGGATAATCGCTAAATTCATTTTTATATTGGTTGTTAGAATCTTCCCACTGATGTTTAGGACTGTATTTGATCAGTTCCTAATGGCTATGTGCATCCTGTGCTGATTGCCTCGATAAATTGAATGAAGTGCGAATAACACATAAGATTTGCTTTCCTACAATCGTCTGTGACATGTAATCACATATTGAGAATGAGTAACTATGTAACTTTGTTAATCCGTTATATCTGTTAATTATAGATGTTTGATTAAATTACATAGTAAATATGTGTTCGCATAGTACGTATTCATTATTCAATTTTAAGTACTACTCAGTTTAGAGATAGATAGCGGCAAGAACCCAGAACGTTAGTTTCATCCTGCATCCTGGAGTTGATGTTCATTCCGAAACTTCGAGTGTCACCGCGTTATCTACTCAGTTACTGAATCAAGACAATATCTAGGCAATCCGTACAGCATGCAGAAATGGCACTAAGAGACTGATCAATTGCATTCTTTAACATCAAAAAGAAAATTCAAATAAACAATACAAAAATAAATAACTACTCAGTTCAGTTTATCCAAATCAGTTGGACGTCAAATAAATCATATAAAAAGTAATGTACTCGTAAATCATTTTGATTTATTTTTTTAGGGGATCAAGAAAATCTATATCTCTATTCTCTGAGTCCTCCCTACGCTGCTATGTTGATACAGAGTGACCTAAATAATGTCAATAAGCTTTTATTACAGACTGAATAAGAATGTGGTCATCCTGTTAACGGGACTAAATGTTGTATAGTAAAATCTAAGTGATATCCACCCAACGTTGTTCGATGGGTGATCAACAGAGTTTGATCAAGAATGAATTCTAGTTAAAAATCCAACTCGTTACTACCTAATTATCAACCAACATGAATATATCAGTCTTGAATAAGTTCAGTCACGACCTAGATAGTCAAGTGACAATATGTATCGCCATGATATGAGATTGAATCTAATCGGAAGCTTCAATTTTTTTAAGACTGTATATACATTTTGTTGACAAGTGACAGCTGACAGAAACCTTTTGTCCAGAGATACCTTCCATTTGACTCTAATCACATAAACTTTTTATTTAAAGTAAACTGTTGAATCAACTAACCAGAACTCATTGTCACAACACATCTAACAATCACTAAATATCTGAATATATTTTGGGTAGTATAGGGGGAATCTAATCGTATTATAGGTTTGTATACAGAAGGACACCATGAAATAGGAATATTTAGCAAGATATGCTAAATTTTGTAGGTTATATTGGACACAGAGTGATCTCAATATAAAAATCATTGGGAAATATGGAGAACTGGATAGATGTTTCTTTTCTAGTATGAAGCTCTTCATCAGCTCACATCCACAACCCCACCAGCGATTGAATCCCGGATCTTTAGTAGACCCAATGGGTTAATGTCAGTATACAATGTAGAGCAATCATCTTCCGTCGGACTATTGGACTCCCATCCAGTATTTTTATCGTAAAGCGTTCACTACAGGATATGAATGTCCTGAACTCAATGATTGATAGAGTTGTAGGACCCCACTTGTTCGCGGGACATAGATTGGATTAAAGCATGTTTCATGCATGATGGTGTTGCTGCACGCTGATTGGCTAATTCTTACCCAATCAGCTCTAGTCGTTGCTTGGAGAAGACTCTAGAAGCTTCTCATGTAAAATCTAAAAAATATACTGACGTATTTCTTATTGCGCTTCTTACTTCCATCTATCCTTTTTATTTGGAATATAATTTCTTCCCTGTTCAACCGTGTTCTGATTTGGGGACTTGTCGAGTGTATTAATGTCCAAGAATACTAAGCATTAGGAATAGCTGGGTCGTAATAAGAAATATAAATAACAGTTATAACAGTTATAATACCACTGCTGAGAAATCTGATACAATGACGATACAATTGTCTATTACTCCATGCTTTTCAACAGTATACCAAATGAGATTCATATATGAGGAATATAACCTGTAAATTAAAATCAGTCTCTACAAAACCCTTTCAGTTGAAATTTGCCAAAGTGTTGACCAGTTATATTGGTTTACTATAGGTGTATAAATAAATAACATTGTGAATTGGATTAGAAGGTGGACAACTAATAAAGACCAAGGGACATTAAATAGCTGCTTATCCATACTATAATATTTTCTGTTATTTCATTTCCATTAACCTATGACTTTTGTCGGCGGCCTATGCTCCATTGGGAGTAACAGGCGTAAATAGGTAAGTAAGTAACGACTTTTGTGAGACCTTTTTCCATGCCAAATGTAAACACCAAATTTTTTTCGTATGTACCAAATGATAATGAATGGATAATTCATCCACAAGTAGTTTATTTACTTCAAGCAACATATCAGTATATTCGTGGATGGCTAAGGTATTCCTGTCAAATACAAGTTTATATCGGTATTGAGAAATATGGGTATCATTACCAAGTTTTGATTGGATAATTTCGAATAAATTGAGCATTGGGTAGATTATCAGAAGAGGTTTTGTGGAGATTTTAGTTATTTTATAGAGTTGAGATCATGAGTCAATTGAAGCTAGACCACCATGGAATCGGTTGGAGTTAGACATTACCACCGTTGGATACCGGATTAGTAGTTTATCGGTTAAGTGCTTTGAGCAAGACTGTTAGGTCCTGGGTTCGAATCTCGCGAGTGCGGGATTGTGGATACGCACTACTGAGGCGTCCCATAGTAGGACGAAACGGCCGTCCAGTGCTTTCAGGTTTTCCATGGTAGTCTAGCTTCAATTGACTCATGATCTCAATTCTATAACATTGGGTAGATTGTTATGAATAAAATAAACGATATATTTGTAGATATCTCAATCAGTAGAAAAATTAGATTTTCTGATGTTTCGTGACTCAGTGTAAGCCACTTCTTCAGTGAATAAATAACCAAATCAAAATTAATCCAAGTTTAAATAGTACAACGGAACAAAACAAGAATAATTAGGTGATCAATCAAAAAGCATACACACATACAAATTGACATACATGTCACTTATGAATCACCTTGACCGAAATGACATGATATTGATTTATTCAGATCTGTTTTTTGACTGATCTCACTTAATATTCCTGTTTTGCTCCTTTGTACTATTAAAAACTTGGATTAATTTTAATTTGGTTATTTATTTACTCTGAAGAAGTGGCTTACACTGAGTTACGAAACATCAGAAAAATCTAATTTTTCTACTGATTGATATTGAGAAATGAATTATTTTATAGGGGTAATTTCATTTTACTCAATGTATTGTGAAGGGTTTGAAAATTATGTGTACCACGATTATTGAACATATAAGTACGAGAATAGTAGTATGAATAGATAAAAGAATTCTACGACTTGTTTTTCCACAAGTTTTTTTCGCTTTCCTTAAAAATTTTGTCTATAAGGCACATAATGAACTTCTTTTTTTTTGTTCTTAGAAATTGTTAAATTCCTTTTGAGAATTAACAAAATATAAGTATTTAATTATTGTTTGTTTTTTATAGTGAACTGTTTTCTTTTTCACAAAACAAGTAGAGTGAAAAAATGAATAGACTTGCTTCTATTGTTTCAATCAAAATTTATGGCAACTCAATAAATGAACTTACTTACTTACATAAGCCTTTCACTCCCGATGGAGCATAGGCCGTCGACCAGCATTCTCCAATTTATTCTGACCTTGGCCTTTCTTTCTAGTTCTATCCAACTTTTGTTCATTCTTCTCATGTCTGCCTCCATTTCTCAGTGTAAGGTATTCTTTGGTCTTCCTCTTTTTTCCTTTGGCCTTCAGAATTCCATGAGATAGCTTGTCCTGTGACGCAGTTAGGTGATTTCCCCAATATGTTCCCTATCCACTTTCAGAATTTTTCCTGATTTCTTCCTCTGCTGGATGGAATCTGGTTTGTTCTCTCCCACAGTAGGTTGTTATTAATAGTGTCTGGTCAATAGATCCGAAGTATTTTGTGTAGACAAATGTTAATAAACACCTGTATCTTCTGAATGATGGCTTCCGCAGTTCTCCAAGTTTCCACCCCATACAGTAGAACTGTTTTGACATTTGTATTGAAAATTCTGATCTTGGTGTTGGATGACAATCGTTTTGAGTTTCAGATATTCTTCAGTTGTAAATATACTGCTCTTGCTTTGCCAATCCGCGCCTTCATAACTGCACCAGATCCACCATATTCATCGATGATGCTCCCCATGTATGTAAACGTTTTCAAATCCTCCAAAGTTTCTCCTTCAAGTGTGATTCGATTGGTGCATGTTGTAATTTATTTGAGAATCTTGATTTTTCCCTTTGTTTAAATTGAGACCTACTGCTGCTGAGGCTGCTGCTACACTAGTCGTCTTCTTCTGCATTTGTTGTTGTGTGTGTGATAGAAGAGCCAGATCATCTTCGAAGTCTAGATCGTCCAACTACATCCTAGCTGTCCACTGTATCCCATACTTCCCTCCAAATGCTGACGTCTTCATGATCCAGTCGATCACCAGGAGAAAGAGAAAGGCTGAGAGTAAGCAACCTTGCCTGACACCGGTCTTTACTTCGAACGAGTCGGTGAGTTGTCCTCCATGAACGATTTTGCAGTTTAATCCATCATAGGAATTCCGTATGATATTGACTATCTTCTCAGGTACTCCGTGATGTCGAAGAATAGAATAGTTGAGTTCTAACGATATTCATTGATATTTCTTTTAATAGAACAAAGCCGGTGTAGTATGACGTGAAGATTAACCAATGTTGAAAATCTCCAGATCACAAGTAAATACTAATTTATTGATCATCAGTCTCAATTATTCTCTGTTTAATTTCAATCTGTCATTAAAAACTGTTTATCATATCATTTTAATGTATTATGATTTGTATAAATAAATATATATGTTGAAACCGTGAGTCAATTGAAGCTAGACCACCAAATAAAACCTGGGAGCACTGGACGGCTGTTTCATGGATGCACACTACTGAGGAGTCCTACAATAGAACGAAACGGCTGTCCACTGCTTCCAGGTTTTCCTTGATGGTCTAGCTTCAATGGACTCATGGTTTCAACTATGAAAAAAAAACTGAAATCTCCACAAAACCCCTTCTGATAAATATGCATATATGAATTAACTTACTATATTCTCTTGTAATTTTTGATTTAAATTCTTCTTTACCAATACAATACCATCCACATGCAAACCAATGAGCAACAAGAAAGAACATACACATTAATAAACCCAATATTACTGTACTATATTGTGAATATCGTTCAATTTTTTGAAATAATCTTGCTAATCGTAATAAACGTGCCAATTTTAATAAATGGATCCAATTACCCTAAATAAAGAAGGGGAAAAAATTGAAACAATCATCTAAATGATCCGATCATAACATAAACAAAATATAAAACATATTGAACTTGACTGATCCATCTATGGTTAGCAGAGAACAACATTGTACAATTTATTTATTATTATTTAATTAAACACATAAATATTGGTACAAGGAAGCACCAGATACATATGTGCCACACAAATCTCATTTGATGTGTGGGGGCTCTGATACCGCCTGGGTGCCAAAACTGAAGCAGATGACTTTCTTAGGGGACCACATACGGAGTCTTTGACCTAAAGGTCTGATCCACAAGGCAATGGAGCATCGTGAGAAGATGCAGTCTCATGGTAGCCAGTGACCAACAATTAGTTCATACGACGTTTGTTCCTTCAGTATATTGGAGCCCTTGTGCACCATCGGTTTGGAATCAAGGTTTTCCAACTTTCCTAGGTGGACTTTCCGTGTCCACCAACCCGGTTGTGGCACCGGACATTCGCTTTTCGTTCTCTCAATTTCGTAAAGAACACTCCCGCCACGCGAATGCAATGAGTACATTGTGATAATTTCGTCATTTTACAATATCTCTGTTCCGTAAGTTATGCATCTGCTTACATCTCTGGGATATTCACTTTCCAACGGTTTAATAATAACGAGAAGTGTTTTCTATTTTCATTTTATTCTAATTCTGTTATATCCCGTGGAGAATTAAGAATGGTAACTTTTGAGGACTAGTTATGAACCAATGGGATATGTATATTTCCTATTGTATAATTGTTAAGTAACTAAACTATTCATATTTGTGTCCCTCTTATTATAAGCTTTATTTTGACCTATAGATTATTATTATACGATTTACCATTCTTGAGTTATCTCCAGTATATTAATTACTGTTCCCCCTATTCATAGCCACATTTGTCCAAATCTTGTACAAATGTTATTTTCTATTTTATTGGTACGATGTGGTCAGTCTGTTTGGTATATAAACTCAGTATGTTTGAAATACAATGATTCATACTGCAGAGGCTGTTATTGGTGTTCTGGACTTAACTGGCTGGGCTAGGCAAAAAGCAGGATTGATAAATACTCAAGACTGCTCATACGGCTTTTTGTGTATCATTGGGTGATCAATAATTTCACTGCTCTCCAATTGGCCTGAATCAGCACGTATATATATATATATCAACTGGACAAGAACGCACTCAATCGATATAACATATTCACCTCTTATTTTTTCTAGTTAACGTTTTTTTAGCGAGTTAGGTTTCTACGGTGTGGGGGTTGCTAACCTCATGCCCAACCTTCCTCTTTTACTCGGGCTTGGGACTGGCAGTATTAGTTACCAATTCAATTTTTATCAATGTATTAAGTACTGCAAAATTATTTGAAAAAAACACAACACAATAGTTGGGGGGTAATTTTTTCTCCTTTTTATATAGCTTAACAAAATGAATCTCATGTGAATGGTAATGCTAGAACTCTATACTACTTTATCTAGCATATAAATAGAACAATGGAATTCGAGAATCC
Source organism: Schistosoma mansoni (assembly GCF_000237925.1). Lineage (NCBI taxonomy): Eukaryota > Metazoa > Platyhelminthes > Trematoda > Strigeidida > Schistosomatidae > Schistosoma > Schistosoma mansoni. The sequence goes on along the minus strand of NC_031498.1, from coordinate 28,797,199 downwards.
CTAACTTCTATGGAGTTTTATAGTTAGATATAAGTAATATTCTATTATATTTTAATTTTTTCTGGAGTTAGAGTGTGCCTTAGGTAAACTATTTTCTAAAGTTCTATTGTATCCAGATATATAGTAATGAATTAAGTCATGGTTACCATCACATTCGCTGATCATTGAGTTGTGCAGTGTTTATTTAGTTCATAGAGTTGATTGAATTCTATCCATCAAGTTGCAATGTGACCATTAGTTTAAGTAACAAAATGTCACGTTCATTATGTTGAGACGTAAGGTGATTGGAAGCAGTTAAGATGAAACATAAGACCTGAATATCATGCTAGTTAATACTCATCAATATGGCATACCCGTAATCCTGAGAAAAATGATGCTTTATGTGGGGAGTTCAAACTAGTGTCACCTAGCTTTATAATGTAGGACGTTACCATTAAGCTATTTGAGCTGCGATTATTATGCTCAGGTATTTGGATCTATTAGTGTTGTTATCATCGTTTAAGTTTCAAATCAGAGTAGAAATAGAAATTCTCGAATTGTAGGAAATGATCAGCTAAGATATTATAAGACTATTGTTATCGGTGATACTAGCAACGGATACCAAAACGTCATGTATATAATTTTGTTAGACAACTATTTAAAACTTTCAAGACAATGTATTCTACATAAGAGTTTCTAGAATAAAAGAAATTGACCAAATAATACATAAGGATTATTGAAGAAATCATATAAGGATGTATTGTTCATTTTGAATGTATAGTGAAAAGAGTAGTTATATTATGTAAATGTAGATCTACTAGATGATGTTGAAAACAGTAAGTACTGTACTCAAATTCAAATGAAATTACTCTGAAAAAGTACGTTTAAGGGTGCCTAAGCAACCACTTGTATTTAATCACTGAAAACTCCACATCATATTAAAACACAATTATATCAACGAAGAATATTCTTTTCAATAATTTCTCATCAGGCTCTACAATATGTAGTGTTAATTTGAATCAGTTTATAAGTGAAATAAAATCGTAAGATAAATGATCAGAATATATGCATAGTTGACATGGGGATGAGATAGATCAATGGGATTATAAATCAGAAATTACGTAATATGTAGAATAATATGAATTAGGTCAGATATAGTAGATAAGGGTGGATGCTGAATAAATTTCTCTAAAAGGTTAGCAAGTGTGATAATAATGACGGGTAAGATAAGTAGATAAGTTTAGGATATAAAAATGAACATTAATCAAATTAACGTCACTATATTATAAAATTGATTATTAACAAGTTGATCCTGACATTATATAGGAATAATATATTTGTAAAATCTCAGCGAATGAATTTTAATTAAATCCAACGTTTCGCCTGGCAATCTGGTCCAAGCTTTTTCAAGGAATTATAATCAAACATTAAAATTATCGAATATAAATAGGTAGTACATGGTTCTCCGACTTCATTATACACTGAATAGGTCATCCAATCAATGTTAACAATAAGTCTAAACTAGGTATGTTTAAGAGATATGTGATGTGTAGTGATGAGTGTCCATATAACATAATTGTATAGAAAAACGTAAGAGGTGAGAGGAGAAAATTACATTCACATTATATATTGTCTCTTATCAGTGAATTTATAAGGAAAAACATACAATTTGTAATATATATGATATGAATCATATCTGTCACAGTATGTATAACATAAAGATAATTAAACAAAATAAAAATAAAATATAAAGGTGAAATTTGAAGATCGTAATTTTTGACTGTATGTATGTGTCATTTTTAATGTTCCAATGAATTCTTTAACAAATTCCGATAAGACAACAGATTAGAATCATTGAGTGTAAATTGTTGTCATTTTAGATGATACGAATTAGATAAAAAACATTAAGGAGTTCAGGTTATTACTTATTAATGATTAGCTGCCATGGCACTGCTAATTGTATTCCATCCCTCCTATTAATATTGTTTGGATTAGCCCATATGTATAAGGCTTCAGCTGTTTGTCTCTCCTTGTAAGAATTAAAAGCTTTTTGAAGGATTCTTGTGCCATCGAAATCAATTGTATGACCTGATTCTATCGAATGTAATGCTATCGCTGATTTGTTCTCCAATTTCCTTACATCATCTGAGGATTTAGGAATATGTTTCAAACATTGTTTGTGTTCCTTCACCCTCACATTCAGTTGTCTTGATGTTTCACCTACATACGTTGCATTACAGTCACTACATTTGATTTCATAGACACAATTTTGTTGTTCTTCTTTATGTATTGGATCTTTAATTCTTACTAATTTTGATTTTGGAGTATTGTTTGTTCGAAAAAATACTCTTATATTTTGATTATTTAAGATTCTTCGAATATCTTCCGAAATTCCTTTCCGATATGGTATCACCACTGTGTTAACTCATTCCTATTTCTGCAATCTTTTTGTATTAACAATGTCGTCTTTTCTTTCATTGTTAATTATTCTTTTAATAAAATCTTTTGGATAATTGTTCATAATTAAGGTAGATGTAATTAAATTTATTTCGGTTTTCATATCATTTGGTTCAGTGACAAGTTTTTGAGCTCTTGTAATCATATTTTTGACTACTGTCACTTTGGTTGAGTGTGGATGTGCCGATTTAAAATCTAGAAATTTTTCTGAATTTGTCGGCTTTCGAAATATACTAATTTTTAAGCTATTATTAACTTTCCTTTCCACTAAACAGTCTAGGAAAGGTAATTTGTTTTCAGGAGATTCCAACTCTTTGGTGAACTTGATTTTTCTATCAAAGTTGTTGATGAGTTTAAACAGTTCATCCAAATGGTTTCGTTTTATAATGACAAAGGTGTCATCTACATATCTTAACCATACTTTTGGTGCCTGAGAACATAATGAGATGGCACTAGTTTCCAATGAATGCATAAAGAGGTTAGCAACAATTGGGGAAACTGGTGATCCCATAGCTACACCTTCAGTCTGTCTGTATAAATTCCCTCGAAAACTGAATATAGTTGAACGTAAACATAGATCTAACGCTTTAATAATATCCGAGGTAATTAAAGGACAGCGTTGTTTAAGATCAATGTCAGAATCTAATAGATTATATATAATATCTAATGTTTTCTTAATTGGAACATTAGTGAATAATGAGCAAACATCAAAACTTGCCATTATTTCATCTTCTTCTATGTGAATATTAGAGATAACATCTTTAAAAACATTAGAATTTTTTATTCCGTGTTTGATTGTGCTTTCATATGGTTTAAGAATCTTAGCTAGGTATCCAGAAAGATTGTAGGTTGGTGAATTGGTATAATCAACAACAGGTCTTATTGGGACATTTGTTTTATGTATTTTTGGTAATCCATAAAATCTGCATGGTTTGTTGCTTTTTGGATATAGAGAAAACCATAGAGATGGTCCTAGTTTCGGTTTTAAAGTCTGTAGCATTTTGGCTGTTTCGGCTTTCAACTTATTCAAAGTTGCTCTACATTTGTTAATCTTCATTTTTTAATAAGGTCCAGATTGGAGATGTTCATTGACTTTTTTCTCATAATCAGAATTATTCATAACAACAGTGGTGTTTCCTTTGTCAGCTCTCATAATAACAATTTTTCTGTCTTTACGTAGCTGTTTTAGAGCATTCATTTCTTCTTTACATAGATTAGGTGTATTTGGTTTTTGTTTCAATAACGCATTTGAGATTTTAAACCTCACTGAATTCGCTTGATCAGTCGGAACATTGTTTAAGGCAGGTTCAATAACCGGAATAATTTCTGAAGCCATAAGTCATGTTTTGCTCAAATTGAAATTGAGGCCTTTTTTAAGCAATGATAGTTCGTGTTGATTTAAATGTTTGTCAGATAGATTCACAATAATTTTGTTTATATCTAGTTCTTTGGAATTGTTTCTAATCGTGTCATTATTGGAATTTGATGGATGTTTAAACATTTGTTCGAATCTCCTTATTTGACGTTTTTTTTGTAATTTGATCATAAAAGTTTTCTTTATGTTTAAAAAATTCAACAACATTTGTTTTTATTTCTGGTGGTATAATTAATGATAAAACTTTATCAATGTTTGCAATACGTGAACGTAGAGATTCCAAATTTTTAGTGGATTTATGAATACGTTCTCTAAGAAATACTCTAGTAGCTGTAATAGCTGCTTTTTGTGATCGTGGTGAATCGTCTGGAGTCTTGGCTCTTAACGTTCTTGGATAAACATGATGGTTTAAACAGCGTAGATTGAAAATTCGGTGGTTATACCAATTGTACATTC
>NC_031498.1:28761723-28792732 GCF_000237925.1 Schistosoma mansoni | reverse complement strand
ATGTTCAATCTGGAACTCGAACCCAGTACTGTTCGCTTCACCCCATCGCACAAGCAAGTGGCTATCAGGACCCAGTAGCTGAGTGAATAACGCGAAAGCGTTTAAAGCGAAAGACACTGGGTTCGGGTCCCAGAATGAACATCAAGTGTGAGATACTGGTACATCCAGCTGACGAGTCCCAAGTAAGACGAAACGCGCGTCCTGGATTCCATTGCTAACCACTATCCATGTTTGCTTATAATGCTTGTGAATTAAGGCTATATCAAGGCAATACTCACAGTATGGACATATGCCAATAAGAGACTGATCAAATATAGTCCTAAACATCAATGTGAAGATTGAAAACAAACAATACCAAATGAATCAAAGTTAAATTTGTTTTCATAGTTAAAACGTATATGATCTTTTTATTAAGATGCTGTTTAATTGACACTATAAATGTATAAAATGAAACTGGACAACTTAATAGGTGTAAAGATAGGATCACCCATTGAAATCAGTTAAAATACCATCGATTATCAAGGGAAAAAAATAGACTAATAATTATACACCAATCAACTAAACACTTATTGTTTACCTATTACTCACTAACTTTCAAATGAATCCCTTAAGTCTCATAGATCATACACAACTGATAAACTGTAGCTTCAAATAGAGTTACCAAGTCACAATTAATTGATCACTGAGTGGTGATCAATGCCATGCGTGTCAATTCCTTTGTAGTACTGATCGAATGCTATCGATCAACTATAAAATTGAATGATTGTCATAAATAGGGTAGACATTTAACATTTCATGATCAATTAACCTAGTGTCTTTTCTTTATCATACTTTATTTTCTACCCACTACTTAATTAATCTAATTAATAAAGAACCCCCTGTACTGAACTGACTCATTGTAAATAAATAAACTAGATATGATCATTGTCACAATTATCAGTACAAAAATAGATAATGAATGATAAAACAAACTATCATAACAAATTCATACATATCAGATACATATTGCTAGAAAAGATTTGCTTAAATCAACCATTATATCGAGCGCCTGTTACATAAATCGGTAACGGATAACTATTTACCCTTGTTTATCTTTTGTCTAATTATCATGATAATATTTCAACTAAACTATACAATGAAATCCATCTTAATGGTTTACTACTGAAATAAGTTTAATTAGAAATTATATTGTTATATCTCAAACTTAGATTCTTAGTATGCTACGTATAACTTGAGCACTCGAACCCTAGAACCTTCCCAAATGAGAAGACAGAAGACAAGTGGAAGGAATATTATTCCAAACAGTTTCGATTATGGTACAAAACTGTCAGGTATTTATAGTTTCTTAGTAAAAATGATACCATCATTATAGTTATCTAATACACACACAGGGGGTTATTAGCATTTGTCCAATAGGTAAGCTAGACGTAATGATTCTGTAATATTCTTCTAAAAGCTGATTGGATGGAACATGTTCGGCTCATTCTAAGGTTCCTAGAGTCTTCACAAGTTCACCCGTGGACCGTCCTCACATATATAAATAAAATCAGAGGTTGAATAAATAAGAGTCACATGATTTTGAAATGTTACATTTGCTAATTAATTATCTTTTAGGCCTCTTTTAATATTATTGTGTATTTTTCTTGTATATTTAATATCCTTTCATTTTCTCTGATTTGTCATAATGTTGAAATTTAGCAACTAAGATCTAAACATTCAGTTAATATTGTTTGTTTGACCAAACGGCTATCAGGACTCAGTAGCTGAGTGGATAACGTGATGGCGTTAGAAGCGAAAGGTACTGGGTTCGAGTCCCAAAATGAACATCAACTGTGGGATGCAGGTACATCCAGCTGACGAGTCCCAAACAGGACTACTAATATTACTGTTAGCCACTATCCATCTTTGCTTAAGATCTAAATAGTTTTGTGTAGAACATTCTTTCATTGATTGTTCAGTTGCAAACGCATTTTTCTTTTATGAGGATCTTCTAAATTGCTTACATTTTTTGTTAAGAAATAAGCAACTTATTACCTTAAATAAACTGTTTATAATTTCCTATTATTATTTCAAATTTATCCAAGTGTAAACTAATGTAAAGAATATCCACTTTGATGAAGTAGAGTTTGTTGCTCATTATTGATTCACAAAATACCTTGGGACAAAGTTCTTTTATTGAAGAGTTTATACAAACATAAATATTGGTACAAAGGGAAACCGAATAAATAAGCATTGCACACTTGATTTGTGTGTGGATTGTGATACTGCCCGTGTGCCCAAATCGAAGCAGGTGATTTTCTTGGGGGGCGATACTATGAACTTTTGAACTAAAGGTCTGATCCACAAGGCAGTGAATAAACGTCAGAAGATGCAGTTTCACGATAAACGGTGACCAACGATTGGTTCATACGCCATTTTTTCTTTCAGGTTTCTAGAGCCCATATACACCATTGGTTTAAAATCAGGGTTTTCCAACTTCCCTATGTGGACCTTTCTTGTCCACCAACCCGATTAAAGCGCTGGACATTCGCTTTTCGTCCTCTCAATTTTGTAAACACTTCCCTGGTAGTGGCTATATACGCTTGGCCATGTGAGAGCATTTGGAGAGTGAGAGAGGACTCTCCTCATCCTCGGCCTTACCAGGGCATTTTAAGATTTTTATCAGTTTGGGATAATAGCGTAAATCCATAATCCATTTTCGATAACTAGTTCTAATTATTTCAGAACCTTAGTTTTCTTTTATTTACATATGACTCTTCATCTTTCCATTATTATGAATAAAATATTGTCGACAGATCGACAGCTCATTTTACAATGTTTGGTTGTTGTTGTTTTTGTTTTTTTTCATTATAACAAAAGAATAATGAAGCTGATTAGCATTAAATTAATTAGTTGTTGTTTTAATGAAATAGAAAAATGAAACATTCAATCTTTCAATAGTTTTTTCAATTATTTCTCCGTCATTATTTGTTTGGTTTTGATGATGTTCAATGAATAACCTAGATTATGAAGTAACTAATTTAATTTCTCGGTTTTCATCAGCCGGTCGGATACTATCAGCAACAGTGTTTTCTGGGAGAGGACAAACCAGCTTCGAGCTGAGTAGGGAATTGGGAAAAGATAATGGAAATGGATAGGACATACATTAACGAAATCACCGAACTGCACCACGAGGCAAGCCCTAACTTGGAATCCGGAAGGGAAGCGGAAAAAAGGAAGGCCAAAGAACACATTACTTTGAGAAATAGAAGCAGATATGAAAAGAATGAATAACAACTGGGAATAACCTGAGAGGTTTGCCCAGGACAGAGCTGGATGGAGAATGCTTGTCGGCGGCCTATGCTCCTCCATGAGGGGTAACAGGAGTAAGTAAGCAAGTAACTAATTTAATTTCAATTGAATGATAACTAACAGAGTGAACATGGAGTGCAATGGGTTGATTATTAATTCAATGGTTTAAAAAGTTGTTTTCTTAACCTATAATACACACTAGATTTAGACCATTGAATTACGAAAAATAATTTCGCAGAATAGTATTATCTTTTTTAGAAAACTAAGTTCATTATAGGGATTTGTGGAGATTTTAGTATTTTAACAGTTAAATTCATGAGTCAATCTAATCTAGACCACCATTGAAATCCTGAAAGAATCGGGCGGCTGGTTCGTCTTGGTATAGGGCTCCTTATGGAGCGATTGAAGTTGGACAATACCAGGATTGCATGTCTGCTCAGTTGTCTAAAGGTAAAGCGTCTACACGCGAGATCAGAGGTCATGGGTTCGGGTTTCATATGTGAGACCGTGTATACGCACCGCTGAAGAGTTCCATACTAGGAAGAAATGGCCTTCCAGTACTTCCAGGATTTCAATGATGGTCTAGCTTAGATTGACCAAGATCGTCTATTAATTAGGTTTTTCTTAATCACTTCTATTCTGACAATATCTTGATTTCTCCTCTATTTTATTTCTGAAAGCATAGTTAACTATTATTTAACAGTTTGCATAAATTTTCAAGATATTTAATATGTAAATTTTAATAACTTTATCACATCAAATAAGATTATATGACGATTCAATAGGTGATGATTTATGGTAATAGTAATCTGACAAAGTCTATAAGTATTGAAACGTTATAAAATCTTATTCTGACTTATTTATTGAAAAGATTTGCAATGTATGATATGATGTGTTTGGATATTTCTTTTCTTATCAAAAAGGGGTTTTGTGGAGATTTTAGTAATTTTATAGTTGAAATCATGAATCGATTGAAGCTAAATAACCATGGAAAACCTGGAAACACTGGATGACCGTTTCGTCACAGTGTGGGACTCCTCAATATTGCCCATCCGACGATTCCGGCTCGTGAGATTCGAATCCAGGATCTATCAGTCACGTGATCAAGCGCCTAACCTTCAAACCACTGAGCCGACATCCAATGGTGTTAATGTCTAACTTCAGTCAATCCAACCAAATTGAACAACCGTCCAACATTGTTTTCAGTGAGTTAATATCTCACAACAGACCCGGTTGAACTACACTGATCACTGGCGCACTGCTGAGCAGTCCCACAATAGGACGAAACGGCCGTCCAGTGTTTCCAGGTTTTCCATAGTGGTCTAGCTTTAATCGATTCATGACTTAAACTATAAAATTTCTTTTTCTTCGTTTTTTTTTTGTAGACAATAGACCTTTTTGTTTAGCCTAATGAATGATATGTACTTTTGATTGAATACACTGTACTTTCATTGAGAAAAAACAAACAAACAACAGTTTATCAAGGTGTCTATGGTACGTTGTTAAGAAAAAAATGTTTTTTTCAGTAAAATAAAGACTTGATTATATCAGGAATAATGATTTTTGTCCAGACTACAGAATTGTTAACAACTCCTTTGTTTTTCTTTTGTGGTTATTTGAGTCAATTCTATTTACATTGATTTGGGGTAATATGCTTAATGTCAACTAAATTGTTTTTATTGACAAACGATTCTTGAAAAACTGAACATTTAAAAGGAAGAATAATGGTTCACTACTAACTAGAGAAGAAATTGTAACATTTAGTTTGTTATATCCGAAGCGTTTCGAATTCGCTAATTAGCGAATAGAACAAAGACTTGTGACCAGAGACCGATAAGCTAGCTATTCTGACGCGTCCCAGACCCAGCTAACTAGAGTAAGAAGTTCAAGTTGGAAGCGGGGAAAATATATTCCGTAGCAGCCAGAAGCACAGCAATCGTAAGGGGAAAAAATCAAACGTATATATATACAGCAATAAATTGTCCTTGGGCAGCATTACAAAATAGCACACTCAAAGATACAACGGACCAATAGCGTTTAAGATATTTTATAAGTGGGAAATGTGACGTGAAGGTAAAAAGAGCGCTTTTGGCGCGAAAACAAAGAAATTCGAATTTTCAAAATAAAATTACAAAATTAGGCCATTTACCAAGTAAGTTCTGGGAATTTAACATCCCCAACAGTTTTTCATAGATTTTGTTGTTGATAATTGAAAGGATTATTTTATAATTTTTATTACAGACTGATCTTAATTAAACAATGATTAAGAACAAGGGAGTACCGAGTAACTGTTTCATGTAAGAGTCTTCTCCACAGAAAATATTCACACCCACACACTTGGGCTCGAACCCAAAGCCTGGAGGTCTTATGGAGTACAGTGAACATTTATACCATTGAATTGACATACTATTATGTATTTTTTCTGACTTCAATCAGTTCATGATATTTGTCATGTGTTTTCGATTTATAAGTAACTACCTCATAATCGACATAGTTGAACTCTACTGGTTACCGTTTCTCACAAGAGGACATGTTCTTTCTTACTGATCTGTCTGATCCTGCTATATGTATGAAGAGTGCTGGATTTAGAATAATCTAAATTACATCACTCAACCCATAGTACTGAAGTGATTCGCTAGAGCTGTTTCAAAGCTAATAAATTATGGCGGTGAATACGGTACTAATCTACTAAACTACTTTAATGATAACATGTTGAAATCTATATTTAGCCAGTAATTTAAATAAGTAATTCTGATATAAGTATTTCAAAATCTACATCAGTCATCGTCATCAAATTTCATTTTTAAAATGGCGTTTGGAAGTAGTCAACAGGAAACTCTGGACCTAGGTTTCATGCTATTCAGTACTCATCAGCAAGGCGTACATGTAAGAATAAGAGAAATTATGCCCCCTGACAGATCCAATCTCATGTCACCCAGCTTCGCAGTCAGAGAAGTCAACACTGATCTATTCAGGCCGCAACTGAACACCTGCAGGACTGAGATGTATTTACAACTGACTGATTACTAGGTGATGACCAATGTTATGTGTTTCAGGTTTTTCTTAATGCAGATGGAAACTGGGTGACACGGGATAGAATCGATCAGTTCCCACAGTTCCCTCAAGATAACGTGTACACCTTGATGACGAGTGCCAAACAACACGAAACCAAGGTCTAGGGTTTCTTGTTGACTACCTCCAACAACCATCTTATCTCAACATAGTGCACTCAAGTTCGAGTCACCTAGACTAGTGGCCATATTGAAATTCGATCGATAGCATTCGATCTGCACTAATAAGTACCTGACATACATGACATTCATCATCACACAGTGATCAATCAACCGTAAATTTCATTTTTATTTATAAACGTCTGTCAGTATCTAGAATTTCATAACATGATGATTGTTATCATTAAATAGGAGTTTAGTAAAATGACCCTTCATTATGTCTTAAGTGTAATCATCAAACTAAATAACCAAATAGCACGATATACTAAATTAGTTGCAAATAATCTGCATAAAATCTCTTAAAATTGCTTCCAAATCATATACCAAGCCGTTAATTTAATGAATTCTTTTCATAACAATCATAGTAATGATATCATTGATGGGCTTTCGAAATTTGTCCCGTTTATTAAAATATTTAAGTTTGTCATAACATTCATTTCTGAAATTTTATGCCTAAGATTTTAAACGTAGAGATATTTTGAAATGATATTTTCTTTTGATAACTCTGCCTGTAGCTCTTCTGGGGGTTACTGCCGGTCCCAAACCCGGATAAAGGAGAAGGGTTGGGCATAGGGTTAGCGACTCCATCCCGTAGAAAAGCGAACTCGCCAAAAAAACGCTAACCAGAGGAAATTATTCAAACCATTATTCATTTTCTTTTGAGATGAAGACAATGTTAACAACATACATTCTTATAAGGAACTGAGCATTGAATTTTAGTAACTAATACAATTCTCCTGAATTAATGAATCTGATTCAAAAACATCACAGAAAATATATATTAAGTTTAATGATAAGCAATATTTTGAGATGGTGGAGAAGATTTGTAGCTCAGGTGGATGATTTTAATGTAGTTTTCTTCTCTGAGCTGCATGGTTTGGTCGTAGAGCTTTTATCATCTTTCTGAATGACATCATCAGCACAAACGTCGGGTAGATGTTTGTACTGATGATGTCGTTCAGAAGGACGATAAAAGCTCCACGACCAAACCAACTTGCTCAGTGAACAAAACTTCATCAAGATAAGCAATATTATTAATCGATTCAAATAGATTATTCTCTATTGATTGTTTGTGTAAATATGACCTGTTTCCAAATAAATAAATAAAAACTGTGTGAACTATTCCATTTAAAGGTAAACATATTCATGGAAAATCTGTCTATGCAAATAAATTTAAAAGATATATTTTAAGTGAAAAGTACACTTCAATTGACAACACAAGAGTATCAGTCATCCCCCGACTGAAAAATCAGATATATAATCTAACTCAAACTATTCAGATTATTAAGTTCACGTGGTATTGTTTACCTATGTCTTCCCATTGTATTTAGGACTGAGATTGATCAATCTCTAGTTGGCATATGTGTATCCTGTGCGGGCAGCCTCAATATTGATTTACGTCGCATCCAGCTGACGAACCTCAAATAGGAAGAAACGCGTGTTCTGGATTCCACTACTAGCCACTATACATCTTTGTTTATAAAGCTTGTGACTTCAAGCAATATCGAGGCAGTCCGCACAGCATAGATATAAGCCAACAAGAGATTGATCAATTGCAGTCCTAAATAACAATGGGAAGATACAAGTAAACAACAACAAGTGAATTTTAACTTCACCTCATTGTACAAGCAAGTGGCTTTCAGGACTCAGTAGATAAGTGGATAACGTGATGGCATTTGAAGCGAACGGTACTGGGTTCGAGTCCCAGAGTGAACATCACCTGTGAGATGCAGGTAAATCCAGCTGACGAGTTGCAAATAGGACGAAACGTGCGTTCAACTGGATTCAACTGCTAGCTACTATCCATCTTTGTTTATATATTCAGATCCTTTATTAGAATATTCAGGTTATTGTTAACAATGTTATCTTGTGAATAGTTTCATCTTATCGGGAACTTATTACATGGTGTCATCTGTATTTCACTATTGATGTTTATAATAAGACTTAAAACCAGTACTTATTGTTTCAAACGAGAAAAAAAAAGAAGTGTTACTCAAAACTGTTCAACTTACCATTTCACCAATAGTTCCTTGTATTTCAGGATTATTCACAGCCAAAATAACATCAAATGGTATAGCCGCCAATAAATCAAGAAAGAACCAACCACGTAAATAATTAATAGCAATCGCTTTTAAATGATATACAACTTGTCCACTTTTACTAACATATGTAGTCCAAAAATTTAATATAATATCTGTTTAAAAGGAGAGACAGAGAGAGGAACATTCATTGGAAACTAGTTTCCTCTCATTTACTAGATGTTATTATAAATGAAGGGTAGTTTAACAGAAGTACATTTGAACTAAAAATTGTATAAATAATATGACAAGTAGCGTTTTTTTTTATTTTATCCATAACTAATGACATACAAATCTGAAATCAATAGGGAGGAATTTGTAAAGAATGTAGTATTTTAATAGTTAAATTCATTAGTTGATCTATGCTAAACTATCTTTGAAAGTCTAGAAGAACTGGATGGCCGGTTCGTCCTATTGTGAGACGTTTTAGCAGTAAACATCCACAATTCCTCACGTGTGATTCGAACTCAGGACCTTTGAGTTCACGTACAAACCCCCCAATCTCTAGACTACTGAGCCGGGATCCAACGGTGTTACATCGTTTCGTCGAATTAGGAAAATAATCAAACTGATTGAAAATTTTCTCCGTTAGTTGATTTGACAAATAAAAATTAAAAATTATCAAAAAACAATAGGATAACAGTATTCCCTATACTTTCATAAATACAATGAACTACAATCAAGACTGTTTGTTTAATTCTGGAGTAGTTTTATTTGGAATATGATAAATAGAACATCAACTTATAAGTCTTTGATAATAAAAAAGTATTCAGTATCTAATACTATTTGATTCAACAAGTCGTAAGCTGGGCTTCAAAATTTATAGGTGAATGGTATAGTACTATCAACAAAGATAAAATCCAAATAACTAAAGTAATTTAAATTCACTTAGTATTACTTGTTTGAATCTTCCCATTGATGTTTAGGACTGCAACTGGTCAGTCTTTAATTGACATATGCGCATACTGTGCTTATTGCCTAGATATAGCCTTATTTCACAAGCATTGTAAGCAAAGATGGTTAGTGGCTAAACGAGTTCCAAATAGGACGAAACGCGCGTTCTGGATTCCACTGTTAACCACTATCTATCTTTGTTTACAATACTTGTGAAATAAGGCTAAAGTAATTTAATTTATAAGATTATTGTTTTGAGACCGGTATTAAAAAATAATAATAGATAAAATATAAAATCACCAAAGAATAATTGAGGCTCCGTGATGAATAATGTGTTAAGTTCATCTCAATTGCTGACTGATTAGCTCTGAGACTGGTTTCGTAAGTCATTTCGGAGAATTTCAAGTTCATAATCACTTTTAATGCTGTTAAAATACTTAGCCAATGACTGTCAACCAGTATGAAGTCTACGTTCATGATGTCTTGTTGATTATCTTGTGTAAAGAAACATGATTTCAACGGTATTAAAACAAGAAAGATAATGTTTAAAGGCATGACTCAAATAGTTACTGGACTCAAATATCAGTCGGATTTCATTTTCATCTCCATTATATGACATGATTAGTGTACACAGTGCATAGTCAGTTAGTTTGAAATCAATATACATAAAAGCTTGGTAAATCATCAAATGGCTGATCCGAAAATGAAGCCCAATTACAAAAAAAAACATTTATTCAAATTTTAGAGATAGGCTGAATACAAGGAAATATGAAATCTGGTGATCCTTCTGAATATTAGAATGATATTAATGACAAACAGACAATCTAATAACAAGGAGCACTAATCATCTACTTAGCCATGTTAGAAACTCCTCGTCAAACGGTAACCACGAGTTTAGACAGGATTTAGTATAGGATTTACAGATCGATTGTAGATCACAATATTTTCAAGCTACTGGATGAAAGTCACGTTATCTGTATTTTTTAACTTCACTTAATCAATAATATACAGTGAATTCTTGACAATGTCATCAATAAATTCCTGTCCCCGTCCCGACTTGGTCGACTACATAGGTCATATCCTTTTATTGAATATCAAAGAGATCTACCTCTGACCTACTAACTAATGGACAAATGAATAAAGTTCGTCTACGAGTTTTGTGAACTAATCTGCAAGAGCTGTTGTTTAAGGGGGGACAGGGTGGTGTTTGCTACTAATGCAGAGAGATATAAGTAGTGTGTAGCGGGAATTGGAACGCTTACCATCAGAAGAGTTAAACAAAAAGAAGAGAAAGGAAAACAGAATGCATACAAAATAACAACACAGTTAGGTGAATGAAGTTGTGTGTAAAGGACAACTAAAAGAAGGTATGCAAATGATATATTTAATGTATGATTTTCAAATTCATCAAAGGATCAGGATCTGCATCTTCGTTCACTACTAAGGTATTCTTAAAATCGGTATAGTTACTTTACTGAAAAGATAGGAGGAGTCTTCAGCTCTAATCAATTTTTTTTCTCAGTTCAGTATCTGTTATATAGGTAGCTAAAGTAGGAAGTTTTCATTTTCATTTTGAATTCACATTGTAATAAAGAAACTTTACAGAAGAAACAAATATGAATTTAAAGTAAATGAAAAAAAACCCTTCGAATAATCATTTATGTCTATACAATACATATGACAATGAATAGATGATACCAAACAGGAGCCCACTTGGATAGTGTTTGGTTAATTCATATATTTCCAACTTTGGAAATAAGGATGATGAAAATATATACATGATGTTAAAGGTAGATAACTCCATGATTACATGTACCTAGTGTTATATGATTTACCATTCCTGAATTATGCCCTGTCTCTCATTTACTATCTCCCCTATTCACAGCTACATTTGGCTAAATCTTGTACATATCTTATTTTCTATTTTATGGTACGATGTGGTCAATTTGTTTGGTATATCAACTCAGTAGGTTTGAAATATAATGTTTCATATCGCAGAAGCTGTTCTGGACTTAAGTGGCTGAGCTAGGCAGAAGCAGGACCGATACGTACGTATTCTAGACTACTCGTACGGTTTTTGTGTGTCACTGTTCCAAACAATAATTCACTGCTCTCTAATTGACACTCTTATCACGTCATACATTAACAAAGCATCTCACTCAGCCACCACTTATAACACCTAAAGATATAAAATATCTTAGGAATTAAAAAGAGTAGCAGTTTAGTTACCTTGAATTTTATTTTAAATCATTCACTTCCTTAGAATAGTTCGTTTCATTATCAAGTTTTCTTGATTATAGAACTAAATAGTCTACTTTCATACAATCAATGATCTACTCCTTCTCTTTTTTCGTTTCCTTCCTTTAAATTTCATTGAACAAAATCTTAATCTTTCGTGATGGTAATTAATTAGTTTAAATGAACATACTACTTATTAACTGATTTTTTTTTTTTATTTTTTAAGAAAGAGGTAATTTTTCATTGGAAATAATCCTTCCCTTTTTTTGTTTGTGAGTTCAATAGTTGTTTTTATCACTAACTTAGATTTCGTGTTAAATGACAATTAGTTTCCTATGTATGTTTAGACTTTCTCGTATGTAAAGATAGTTAAATGATTGTTAGTGGCTCCATAACTGACTCCAATTTGATCGTTTCTGATTACTATGGAGATAATATATGTCGCCAATCCCTTGTATATATAATTATCGAATGAATTTGTGTTGGTGAATAACGGAATTAAATAAGTTAAATATGAGAATGGATTTTTTGAATACGTATATTTCGTAGAATTGCTGATCGAGACAAACTATTGAAGAAACGAAGTGAAGAAAGCGAAGTTTATTTATTTATTTATTTAAAAACAAATATTGAAACAAGGGGGAACCGGATATATCTGCGCCACACAAAAAATTGTCACTTCATTTAATTTTGTGAGGGATATGATACCGCCCGGCTGCCCAAATCGGAGCAAATGGTTTTCTTAGGAGGCGGCACCTCCAGCCTTTGACCTAAGGGTTTGACCCACAAGGCAGTGGAACATAGTGAGGAGATGCAGTCCCATGATAGCCGGTGACCAACGATTGATTCATACGCCATTTGTTCCTTCAGGATCCTGGAGCCCAAGTGCATCATTGGTTTGGAATCAGGGTTTTCCAACTTCCCTACATGGACTTTTCTTGTCCACCAACCTAATTAAAGCACCGGACATTCGCTTTTTGTCCTCTCGATTTTGTGAACAACACCTCCGCCACGAGAGGGCAGTTAGTAGGACTTAGTAGGCCCCCTGAGGGAGGGCCGTACCCGGGTATTAGGAAGTGAAAAGATGCGCAGTGGAGGTGTGTCAGTCAACTCTATTTGATCAAGCTTTATTCAATATTTATAGCCCAACAAAAAATAAGCTACATACATGCGATGAATACGATAAGAAGTGCACATACATACCCTCATATAAAAACAGTCAAGGTTGATAAGCGACTAATTACCAAGGTCAAAATGTGACTCAAAAAGAATCGGTTAATCGGCGTATTCAGAAGCTAGAATAAATTTGATCATTTTCTGTGGACGAACTAACTCCCTGCTCATGAGTATACATATCGTCTTTATAGAGTTTCATTATCGAATACGTAGAAAATAATAGGGGAATACGAAACTTAAGTTTTGTCATAAATCATAAAAAGATACAAAACAAGTAGTTCATGGATATCACGTCGATATTGAGATCTAGAAGTGTTAAGTTCAAGCCTGAATGTGCTATGCTTGAGAAATACTACTAAAATAACTTCGGTAAAAAAGTACTGTTCAAGATAGTAGAGTTTGAAGGTAACCTTTTAATGGGGTTAAGTTATATGGGTTTGGTGGTTTATTCGTAGAGCTTTCATTGTTTTTCTAGATATCATGGTTATTACAACCTTCAGTTGAAACTGAGAGGATAGGTCCACAAAAATCATCTTCAACTACAAATATTTTTCATATTGGAAATGATGTGAAAATCATGACTTTATAATCTTAAAATTTATTTCCCTATTTCTTAAGTTAAACTGCATATTCATCTTATATAATTTATAGTTAATTATGTAGATGAGAATGGATGGGAGAAGACAAACCAGCTTCCATCTGAATAGTTTATGCGATTAATATATATAATGATGTATTAAGACAGACAGACAAACAAACAAACAAGCAAACAAATATGTAATATGGGGTCAGTGACTGACTCCATGAGGTAATTTTTGGAGTTATAGCGAGAAGCAGTAACCAGTGGAGTTCAACCAGGTTTGTTGAGAGATATCAAGTCATTAAAGACATTGGTGAAATAGTTGCTCAACTTCGTGAACTGGTTGAAGTTAAACATTAACACCGTTGGATGCCGGCTGGTTCAGTCGTCTAGTGGTTAAGCGCTCGCGCACGAGAATGATAGGTCCCAGGTTGGAATCTCGCTAGGCGGGATCGTGGATGCGCACTGCTTAGAAGTCCCACAATAGGACGAAACGGCCGTCCAGTGCTTCCAGGTTTTCCATGGTGGTCTAGCTTCAATTGACTCATGATTTCAACTGTATATAAAGATAATTTATAGTTGATAAAATAGTATAAAACGTGACAATCGTGATGTGTACCCTAGTTTAAAGTTCGATTTTTTAGTGATCGATAAATTGGCTACTCGTTGAAGACACGATTCACTATTCAATTAGGGCAGTTGACGATATACAAATCTAAATAGATAGTATTTTGTCATCTATGGTGGATTGCTGTAAGAAAACTTCACTTTTACATGCTGTACAATAGAATAATTGTGTTATTGAATCAACAATAGCAGTACATGCTATTTTCAGTAATCACTAGATTGATATGAAAAATATCAAAGAATTCAGAAAGGCTTCTCCAACTATAAAGAAAGGAGAGTAGCGGAAGCGTTTCACCTAATACTAAATCCCACTGCCCTCAATAGGAAAGAAGGCCTGAATATTCATCCAACCTGAACTGCTTATACAAACAACTACATTTGATCCTATTTACTTACCAGACAGTCTACATAGACATACATACTCAATTTCAGCCCCACCACTTTATATTACAATTGCATACTTTTTACATACCCTGATTCTGATGCACAAATTAATACAGTGACAGGTCATATAAATTCATCATGACCAAGAATAACTAGACACTGACAATGACATATTCAGGTTGACGGTAACCCATTTATTTACCGACAAAACTAGTTGATAGCAGTCCAACATTCACTTGTATAAACCGGTGGATACCGACGCAGCCATAAAATAAAATGGTGTTGTTCACAGGCTTGTAAATCCAAACTATGAATAATGATGACATGGTTCAGGTGCACACTGATAAAGTTTTGAATTAGGGAAAAACAGCCGCTCATCAACCGTTGGTTTCCATTAGTAAGCTGGCGTCAGTTGACGGTGAAAATTATTTTTATGAATATCACAGTGTTTATTTTTTTAGACGGCTAAATTAAGTCATCCTCTTTTAAGCTACCTTCTAAGTTATCATTGCTGGGATTTAATGTTAATAAGTGCTCACCATTTGAATAAGGAATCTTAGACGATTGAAGATTATTTATCGGAAACCATGATCTAAGTATAGTGCTAGTTGGCTCCCATCATAAAGGCATTTCTTTGAACTTTGGGGAATCGATGATCCTACAGGTAATCCATATACCATTCCTTCCTTATAGTAGTCAAAAGGTGTTATTGTTGAGATATTCAAGTTGCTTCTAATAATATAGGTTCGAGTCCCAGAGTGAACATCAACTCTTAGATGCAGGTGCATCCAACTGACGAGTCCCAAATAGGACGAAACGCGCGTTTTGGATTCCATTTCTATTCCACTATCCATCTTTGCTTATAATAAACAGTGGTACGTTCTAATCATATTCTATCAGTTAAATCATAATACAGCATCACTGAATAGTGACAAACAATATGAAGCCTAGTTCAATCGTTCTTCCAACAATTATAAATCTAAACATAATCCACATGATTTCAAGTCACTTAGGCTAGTAATTACATTTCCACGAAGGGATACAGTTTCAAGTACATACTCATTTGTTTTCCATAACATAATGAACCTATTACAATAAATGATATTGTCTATTCAAATTGTCTAACTAATCATTCTATAATTTATACCTTACAATGATCTCAATTATTCCTTCTATAAAACGTTTGCCCTTCATAATAATTACTTTAAAAATAGAAATAGAAATGCTCTTACATTTCAAGTACCATGATCGTAACACTTGAAATCATATATAATTAGGTCTTAACGGATGATCTCCCAAGAGGAACATATATATATGTATAGGTTTAAGTAAACGCAGTTAGCGAATTTCAAGTGTTTTCACCTAAGTAAAATGGAACAAGTGTCTATTTGACACCTACCTAGTGTGTGTTTGTTTTCCCTCCCATTACTACAAATACAGGAAAGTCTCTTCAATAATTTTTTTTTTAAAAGCCTTCTTTCATATATAAGTAATATAAAGTAAAACCACATTTTGATGCTTGAAAATTTTGTTTTCTTAAAAGTTGTTTGAATTTTATTTTAAAATTTAAAAGTAATATATTTTCAAGATGATTTGTTATGGCGGCCTGCTTGAATATCTTGGCTACGTGTTTCTATCATCTAGATATTTCAATATATTATGTATTATTGGATGCCGGTTCAATAGTCTAGAGGTTAAGTGTTCACACACGAGACTGGTAGGTCCTGGGTTCGAATCTCACAATGCGGAATCGTGGATGCGCACTGCCGAGGTGTTCCATGCTAGAACAAAACAGACGTCTAGTGCTCCCAGGTTTTCCATAGTAATCTGGCTTCAATTGACTCATGAATTCAACTAATTATAACTTATTTTCCATTTACATATATTGGAATAAATTTTGTAGATGGTTATTAAATACGCAAAAAGCACAAATATACATTAGTTTGAGAATTTATATAAAATGTATCCTAAAATTTACATCAATAATCCTTATTTCTTGAAATTATACCATTAGCTAATCACACAGCTCCATAATTGCTTTCTAGCTTATGTTTCAATTGAAGCCAGACATTCAAATAATTGGTTACCAGCTTAGTGGTTTAAAAGTTTAATTAAACATTAAGGCTTAAGACCAAATTCTTTTTCCTCAATCCTTTGTAGTGAGGTCATGGATGTGGACTACTGAAGAGTTCCATACTAAGAAGATATACTTACTTACTTACGCCTGTTACCTCTCATAAGGAGCGTAGGCCGCACACCAGCATTCTCCATCTAACTCTGTCCTATGCAATCCTTTCCACTTATTTACAGTTAACATTCATTCTTTTCATATCTGCTTCTATTTCTCAAAGTAATGTGTTGTTTGGCCTTCCACTTTTCTACTTCCATTCAGGATTCCAAGTTAGCGATTGTCTCGTGATGCAGTTTGGTGATTTCCTCAATGTATGTTCTATCCACTTCCAATGTCTTTTCCTAATTTCCTCTTCGGCTGGAAGCTGGTTTGTCCTCTCCCACAAAAAGCTGTTTTTGATAGTATCCGGTCAGTGAATGTTGAGTATTTCTGTTTTTTTTATAAATAGTTGTACCATTTTGATGATGGTTGTACCAGTTCTCCACGTTTCAGCTGCGTTCAGTAGGGCTGACTATCTTGACATTCGTATTGAAGATTCTCATTTTGAAATGAGTTGACAGTTGTTTTAAGTTCCATATGTTGTTTAATTGTAGAAATGCTGCCCTTGCTTTGTCAATCCTCGTCTTTACATATGCATCCGATCCTCCTTGTATATCAATGATGCTTCCCAGATACTTGAATGTTTCCACCTCTTCCAGAGTTTCGTGATCAAGTATGATTGACTTAACGTTCTCCGTGTTGAATTTGAGAATCTTGCTTTTTTTGTTTGTGTATGTTGAGAGCTTTTGATGCAGCTGCTGCTGCTGCTGCTACATTTGCTGTCTTCATCTATATTTGTTCGTGTAGATGAGATAGGAGGGCTAGGTCATCTGCGAATTTCAAATCGTCTAATTGATTCTCATTATCAATCTAGATAAGATCAGTTCATGAAATTATTATTATATGTCTATCATAATTTTAGTTCCCCTTTTGTTGTCAAGTAATTTATACTTACTTAACTGTTTTTTTTTTTATATTCAAGTTGTTATCAAAATTTTGTCCATTCTCCATCAGTATATAACTATATATTTTAATTCATTCATCCACTTATTAATATCTATGAATAGTAATTATTTCATTCACCAAATGGTTATTGATTTTCTCAATTATTCATCATTAAGAATTTTCTAATTTTTATCATTCACTAATCTTAGTTAAACAGTTACTGAAAAATATCAGAAGGGGTTTTGCGAATATTATAGTAAGTCCAGTAGTTGAGATCATGAATCAATTGAAAGTAGACCACTATGGAAAATCTGGATGCACTGCACAGCCGTTTCGTCAAAATGTGGGACTCCTCAGCAGTCTGCCAGTGACCAATGGATTTCAACCGGGTATGTTGTGAGATAGTAACTCACTAAAGACAATGGTGGATGTGTCGATTGATTTCGTGAATCAGTTGAAGTTAGACATTAACACCGTTAGATACTGGCTTAGTGGTCTAGAGATTAAGCGCTCATATGAGAGACTGATAAATCCTGATTTCGAATCTTGCGTAGAGGGGATCTTGAATGCTCACTACTGAGTAGTCCCACAATAGGACGAAACGGCCGCCCGGTGCTTCCAGGTTTTCCATGGTGGTCCAGCTTCAATTGAACTATGATCTCAACTATTGAAGTTACTGAAAACTTAGAAATCTAACGATTTCCAAAATATCTTACAACTTATTAAATTTTTATTATTGCTATCTGAAAAATAAGCGGACTGACATTAACACTCTATGAAGAATGTTGATAGGCAGCCTATGCTTTTTCACGATGGATAACAGGCTTAAGTAAGTAAGTATCTGAAACATTGCGATGTATATATATATATATATTGAATATCAGTTATATAGTTGGAATTTACTCCATAAGCATTGCTGTTCTATTTAGGGCAATAAAAATATTTGAAACTTATAATATTCATTACAATTAGTTTGTAAATAATTATACATACTGAAGTAATTATGTATAATTATCGTATAAGTGATCTAGGTTTGTATGATGAATAGATTCTTTCTTGTACAATCAATTGAAGTTCAAGAACACATCGATAGCTAAGTTACCATTATCTATAACGTTTTCGATTGAAAACATGATGACAGTAGAGCGTTTATGGAGATTTACGTTTTCTAGTTTGTTGATAAGATAAGTGTAATGAAAAGGAATCTATGCATATGTACACATATGCACAAATTTGAACAATAAACGTTTATACATTGATCAAATTATAATGTTTGTCATATAATCATCCTCTTGATTTTTATGAGGAAATAATGTACGACAATTAGGATAAGTGATTTAAACATTGAGTGTGATTGAACTAGATGTAGTATTGACAGCGGGACAGTTGCAAAATTCAAAAGTTTGTAAATAAAATGTTTACTTTGTTGTGGTTAGCTTGTATTTACAGTGAGGTTTTTAATGGGGATACTCAACCACAATTTATATCCGAACTAATGAAAATGTTATATCCCAATACGAATTATGAATGGTAACTTTTGAGGACTATGTGTGGACCAATATGATATGTATATTTCCTATTGTATAATTGTTAAGTAACTAAACTATTCATATTTGTGTCCCTCTTATTATAAGCTTTATTTTGACCTATAGACTATTATTATACAATTTACCATTCTTGAGTTATCCCTAGTCTATTGATTACTGTTCCCCTTATTCACAGCCACATTTAGCCAATTATTGTACACATGTTATTTTCTATTTTATTGGTACGATGTGGTCAGTTTGATTGGTAATATAAACCCAGTATGTTTGAGAATAATGACTCATATTGCCAAGGCTGTTATTGGTGTTCTGGACTTAACTGGCTAGGCTAGACAGAAAGCAGGACCGATAAGTACTCTAGACTGTTCGTACGTGTTTCGGTTGTCATTTGTCCGACCGATAATTCACTGTTCTTTAATTGGCGGTCTTATCACGTCATACATTAATTAATAGGGCATCCATGTGGTCACAAATTATAACAGAAACACAATTCCACAATTAGTATCGTATATTGCGTTGATAAAGATGGAAATTATTTAAATTAAACTAGTGAATGATCATTTTACTCATAAGCTGGGAATGTTTACATTGTAGGGTCACTGAATATCGAACAGATCATTGATCCCTGTCAAAGTCAAGGATAGTCAACGCGCATCAATCAATGATATGTCATGGACTGGCCCACGCGGCAGTGGTTGTTATTTCACTTCTGTACTTCCGTGGTTGTACCTTAACTAATATATTCTTGTAATAACGTCCTTTGTGTTGTACAGTCTCCATAGCGTCCATGATCCTTTGATGCGTTGATGGTTCAATCCACGTAAGGGCTGGTCGCGAGGTGTGACTTCAGCGTTAGTTGGTTCGTCACCATTCTCGTCTAACTATAGTAGGCCCCCACAATCATTTCGACATAGAACATCAACGTTGATGTTCTACAACATCAATCACAGTTTCATTAATGACCATTGAATGTCAGTATTTCGGTTGAAAACATTTTGATTATTCAACAAGTTACATCAATAACTGTTAATCTGACTAGCATTGTTTGAATCTATAATCCATTATCTTTGACTATCTTAAGTATTTTCTTTTCTAATAATGACTTTTTGGTTTAAAGTACTTGAACAATCCAACTTAGGTCAAGATACAACAACGTTCTACCAAATTTGATAAAAAATCATTAGAAATGGAATACTAGTAAAGGACTAGATAGACATGATATCTGTTACTGACCAATGGTCAAGCAATTTCAAATATTTTCATAACTGAATTCACGGGCCAATCTAATCTGGACCACCATTGAAAACCTGGAAACACTGAAAGGCCATTTCGTCTCAGCATACGACACCTCAGCAGTAGGCATCCAGGATCCTATACATGAGGCCTTAACATCGTTGGACCCTAGCTCTGTGGTTTAGAGATTAAACGAGACCGAGATTCATGGGTTCGAGTCCTACGTGCGGAATCATGGGTGCTCACTGCTGAAGAATTCCATATTGGGACAAGACGATCGTCTAGTGCTTCCAGGCTTTTAATGGTGGTCCAACTTGGAACGACTAGTAAATTCAACTGTTAAAATACTACAATCTCCAGAAACCACCCATACTGATTACTTTAAATATCTCAGTTACACAGATTGTCAGTTGAGACACATCTGGATAAACGGTAAAACCTCTTAGTCAATGATGCTGAGTGATAAAAATTTGAATCTCAAAGAAGTCATCAATTCTCTTAAGATTTCGTTTATGCCATACTGACTGTTATATCCCCTGGTGAATTATGAATGGTAACTTTTGAGGACTATTTATCGACCAATGTATATTTCCTATTGTATAATTGTTACATAACTAAACTATTCATAGTCGTGTACCTCTTATCATTAGCTTTATTTTGACCTTTGAACTATTATTATACTATTCTTGAGTTATCATCAGTTTATTGATTACTGTTCCCCCCTATTCACAGCCACATTTGACCAATTATTGTACAAATGTTATTTTCTATTTTATGGTACAATATGGTCTGTTTGATTGGTATATAAACCCAGTATGTTTGTGAATGATGATTCATATTGCCAAGGCTGTTATTGGTGTTCTGGACTCAACAGGCTGGGCTAGGCAGATAGGAGGTCCGAGTAGTACTCAAGACAGCTCTTACGATTTTATGTATCATTGCTCCGATTGATAATTCGCTCTTTTTTGATTGGCGGGAATCAGCACGTTCATATTATCAAATAGGGTACTCACTCATACGATATAACACTGACGACTAGTAATGAACACCTAGTCCAACTCTGGGTTCAAAGGTTTCCTCCTCCTAATTAACATGAAACATCTAATACAATACATACAGTACATTATATCATTTAACCAATTCACTTACCTATAATAAATAATAATTCAACAATAATATCACATATAATTAAATCTTTTTCATCACCCCCCTGAGAAAATGCTGCATTATATGGTACCATTATGGCTATATAAAATGTACATAATAATATCATCCAATCCCATATAATTTTAAATAAACTATAATGTAATAATATAAATTTTGATGCTTGTACATCTTGAACTTTATATTCAGGTATTGTTTCTTTGCCAGAAATACGTTGAAACTATAAAAAGGGGTTTTTTTTGAAAGAGAAAACGGAACAATTTTTTAGTAAAAGTATAGGGGGCGGGGAGGAAAAGGCATTGAAATAAGTCATTTAGACGAATTGATCCTCGTTGTTAAGGAAACCAACACTCTGCAAAAAGTATATTCAGTATATCAGTGGATCAATGTACAAGATACCTTATTAAATGAAGTCATATTGAAATAGTACTAGGAATATTTGAGATATTGGTAATAGTGAAAAAGTAAATTTATTACTTATTTACTTACGTCTGTTACCCTTCGTGGAGGAGCATAGGCCAACCACCAGCATTCTCCATCTAACTCTGTCCTATGCAATCCTTTCCACTTATTTACAGTTAACATTCATTCTTTTCATATCTGCTTCTATTTCTCAAAGTAATGTGTTGTTTGGCCTTCCACTTTTCTACTTCCATTCAGGATTCCAAGTTAGCGATTGTCTCGTGATGCAGTTTGGTGATTTCCTCAATGTATGTTCTATCCACTTCCAATGTCTTTTACTAATTTCCTCTTCAGCTGGAAGCTGGTTTGTCCTCTCCCACAAAAAGCTGTTTTTGATAGTATCCGGTCAGTGAATGTTGAGTATTTCTGTTTTTTTATAAATAGTTGTACCATTTTGATGATGGTTGTACCAGTTCTCCACGTTTCAGCTCTGTAAAGCAGAATTATCTGTTTTGACATTCGTATTGAAGATTCTCACTTTGAAATGAGTTGACAGTTGTTTTAAGTTCCATATGTTGTTCAATTGTAGAAATGCTGCCCTTACTTTGTCAATCCTCGTCTTTACATCTGCATCCAATCCTCCTTGTATATCAATGATGCTGTCCAGATACGTGAATGTTTTCACCTCTTCTAAAGTTTCTCCATCAAGTGTGATTGGGTTGGCGTTCTTCGTGTTGAATTTGAGAATCTTGCTTTCCCTTTGTGAATGTTGAGGCCTATCGATGCAAATGTTACTGCTACATTAGATGTCTTCATCTGTATTTGTTCGTGTGTATGAGATAGGAGGGCTAGATCATCTGTTATTAATATAAATTATATTAAATAAATAGATTACGACTTTCAGTGTAAATTGTCAGAGATGGATTTAGCTGAACCTTTGTTGATGTTTACCCCGAGAATTAGATCAAGTATCTATTGATTCAAATACTCAATACCGTTATCCACTAACCTATTGAGTTCAGATAGTCATTAGCTTGTTTAGAGAGGTATAATAACAAGAATGAGTTCAGATTGTATGGTTATTGATCTTATATTTATTATCAAAGAAGTTTGTTTTCAGATAAGGATAAATTTACAATATATTTGGATCAAACGTTTGATATCATTTCAATTCACTATGATTTCAAATGATAACTATTGATAATCAGAAGGGGGTATCGCGGAGATTTTAGTAATTTTATGTAGTTGAAATCATGAGTCAATTAAAGCTAGAGGACCATGGAAAACCTGGAAGCACTGGATGACCGTTTCGTCCTATTGTGGGACATATGCTCATTTGCTCACTAGTGACTGGCTCCAAAAGGTATTTCCTGGAGTTCTAGTGAGAAGCGGTAACCAGATAAGTTTAACTATGTCTGTTGGGTGATATCAACTCACTGAAGACATCGGTGAATGGTTGCTCAATTTCGTGGATTGGTTAAAGTTAGAGATTAACATCGTTGGATAGCGGCCGGCTTAGTGGTCTAGTGATTAAGTGCTCTGGCGCGAGACTGGTAGGTCCTGGTTTTGAATCTCGCGAGGCGGGATCGTGGATGCACACTGCTGAGGAGACCCATACTGGGACGAAATGGCCTTCCAGTGTTTCCATGTTTTCCATGGTAGTCTAGCTTCAATGGACTCATGATTTCAACTATATAAAATTATTGATAATGGTAAATAATACATCTAATATCTGTGGATAGTATTATTGTTATTATTATTTAGTGGGCAAAAATATACCTGACAGTAAAGTAAACAATATCATTGGCAGGTGTATTACCATAACACTTGAATCCTATGCTTAATTATATGTTTATTCCAGAAAAATGTTTTTGTAAAGGTAATGGTGAATGTCAATTGATAATTTTGTTTAAGAGATCACTTCTGAAACAATTTCATGTCAACATTGAAGTTTTCAATTGTAATATCACAAATATAGTTTGACAGTTTAAATTACTAACTTCAGGATTATGTAGTAATTAAGGAAAATACAATGAAGGAATAAAGAGATAATGCTCGTTCGTATCCTTTTGGAAGTCAGTTGTCGTTAGTTAGAAAAAGATATCTACCCCAGACAACAGATGATCGCGCAATTTTGGGAATCGGTTAAAGTTAGGCATTAACAACATCGAATACCGGTTCAGGGGTCTGGAGGTTAAGCGTCCTTGAGCGAGACAGAAAGTCATGGGTTCGAATCCAGAGTGCGGTATCGTTGTTAAGCACTACTGAGGAGTCCTATACTAGGACTAAACGACCTTTCAAATTATCAATGGTAATCTAACCTCAATCGATTCATGATCTCAATTAAGGGATCTTAAGAATCCTTTTTTTAATGTGATAAGAGCTGAAGCATAACTCGTGAAAAAGGTTAACACCTTATCATTCTTATCTTTTATCTTTCTAATGGTTGCCATGATATGTTACATAAATGAACATTCAAACATCTGTATAAATTCACAGCAAAGAAATACAAGAAAAATCATATTATTATATGTGAATAATATTACTGATATAAAGAATATATTCAATAATGTAGCCATTAGTATAACACAAAAGAGACTATTTTTCATTTCTAAGGTCCTCATACTATCAAGATTTCTAACAGTATTTATCAAGGTGCGAATCAGCGACATTTACATCAGTTCAAATACATATCAGTAAGTAACAGACATCATCCGAATAGTCAATTCCTTCCTTATTTCCTTAAATACATCTGTTACCCCTCGTATAGGAGCATAGATCAATCATAAACATTCTCCATTCAACTCTGTCCTCAACAATCCTCTCCAATTCTTTACAGTAACTATTCATTCTTTCCATGTCTGATTACAATTATCGATCCGGTGTATTCTTCGACATTCTTCTTTTCCGTTTCCTTTCACCATTCCAAGTTAGCGCTTGCCTCATATGCAGTTTCATGATTTCCATAATGTATGTCGCTTTCACTTACAACATCCCTTCCCAACATCTTCAGTTGAAAGCTCGTTCGCTCTCTCCCATAGTAGGTTGTTGCTGATCTTATCCAATCAAACGATATTGAGTATTTTGTGTAGACAATTGCTTATACATACTTGTACCATTTTGTTGATAGTTGTGGTAGTTCTCTGAGATTCAGCTATGTACAACAGAATTAACTGTTTTTATATTAATATTGAAGATTGTGATGTTGTCTTGCATACAGTTGTTTTGAGTTTCATATGATCTTCAATTCCTACTGAAGGTTTAGTTATTTTAAGCCCCTTTAACAAGACCTAATTAACGGCTGCAGTGAACTGACGTAAATATCTTAGATTACTAATCTGATGATGACTGATACAATTGTTCACAGGAAATACCAGTTATATTTGATTTAAATATTTATCTTAATGTTAAATGTTATTTATAAATAGTATTCAATTATAACAATTATAGACTACCATGGAAAACCTGGAAGCACCAGACGGCCAACTCGTCCTATTACAGGACTCCTCAGCAGTGGGCATCCACGGTTCCGCCTCGAGAGATTCGAACCCAGGACCTAGCAGTCTCGCGCGCGAGCACTTAACCGACATACCACTGAGTTAGTCGGCATCCAACGGTGTTAATGTCTAATTTCAAGGTGTGCTTCAAGGTTTTCCGTGGTAGTCTAGCTTTAATTGACTCATACTTTCAACTATGAAAATGGCATACTAATAAATAATTAAATTTTTGTCTCACCTTTTTAAATGGTAATTTATGCTTGGATTTTTGATCAAATCGTCCAGATAAATGATATAAAACAGCACGACTTCGTCTTCGTTGAAATTTATAAACAGTTGATGGATCACTAGTTAGATTACTGGATTCATCAGTTGATGTATCAGTTGACTCAGATTCATGAACTATTAACCGACTGGGAGTCAATAATTTACTACTGTTATTATTATTATTATTACTTTTATATTCTGATACTAAAAGTGGACCACTTTCCACATCGATTGGATCCAAAAGATTATTTTGTCTTGGACTATTGATAACACTACTTATGATACTGTTATTACTTGTTGAAGAATATCTTGACAATGATTTATTTGAATCCACAGAACTACGATCTGGTAATTTCCTATTTATAATTGAAGTATTTCTATCTAGTTTATTATGGGTAATGGCATTTGTTGTTGTATTGGTTGGTGGTGGTGTTGTTGTATTCTTTCTAGCACTTAAATAATCTAATAATTTATTACTTCGAAATCCAGTAGAACCTAAAACTGCTGCTGTTATTGTTGTTGCTAATCCCATTGTTAATAAATTTGGTGTTTTGTTGGATGGTGATGTACCAGTTAAATGTTGAGCAGATAACATATATGGTACTTTTAAACTTGATTCAGGTATACTGCAATTGGCTTTACCTAGAATTTATAAATGTAATTATATAAAGAAAATATTGTTGATAAGTGTAAGCATTTAGTGTGATAATGAAATACTAAAATGACTACTAAGTAAACCAGTTATTTCATGTCGTAACAGCGAACTTATTGCGAGGTAATACAATGAAACCTCATGTACTTAACCTGATTGATCACCTTGTTTAGTTCCCGGTAAAGTGAACAAGACGACGAGTTAGGACAATCGGATGTATTCGACGCGAAAATTACAGATTATCTCACTAAAATCTGACAACCATAAAGTAAACATTTAATTTGCAAACTATCAGTCAATTGTCTCAATCTTGACTGTTCTTTTTGCTAATATCAGTCCATCGTCTCTGATTTCATTGTTCGTGAATTTTCATACCAATTGCATTCGGTTCCCATTCTTTCCTTATCAATCTTCTACTGAAATGCATTCAATGCCCGACCATCGTTATAAACAACTTATGTGGATATAAGTAGCCAACACCATACTAGTATTGATGTTATCGGTTACAAGTCAGTTTTCGAATAATGAATATCTCTAAGGCTCAGTGGAAATAATTTGGTACACGATAAGCTCATTAATGACATATAAAACTGTGATACTGAGTAATTCTGTTGGAAACGTAATCTCCATGACGATGTCAAGATCACTGTACTCACTTATGCCAAGTAACA
This sequence comes from Schistosoma mansoni, assembly GCF_000237925.1. Lineage (NCBI taxonomy): Eukaryota > Metazoa > Platyhelminthes > Trematoda > Strigeidida > Schistosomatidae > Schistosoma > Schistosoma mansoni. Next base: position 28,765,689 of record NC_031498.1, on the reverse strand, counting down.
CAAAAGTTAAATCGAAGGATTCTTGACGATTACTGCCAAACATGTAAGCTCTACAAGATATCAGGGTACAACTGAATGAATGAAAAAGATGATGGATAAATAATTTTACAATAGAAGATGGTGGTCCGGTTCACATCATGTGCGTACGTGGATTTTCGTGAGACTCGAATCCAGAATTGGAATATGATAGTAAGAATTAATACACCTATGATTAGTTTTTTTTTACAAACTGATATAAGTTGAAATTGATTGAAAATCTAAATTCTAGGCAGTACATCAGTGAATATCAAGTAACTCAAGCCATATAAAATTCAGTTTTCTCAGTTGCATCAACTAATCTGATTGCTTGAAACCATAAATTCAGTTTGAATGATTTGAATTATATATCTAATTAAATTTGATGGTTTTACAGACGGCATGAAGGTTAAAATACTCTTGAAAATGGGCTTATTTCTATCACCGGAAATTCTTTACATTCAACATTGGACAGATAAATGTTGAAATCCAGTCCATTTACGATATTGTATGATCATCCATTAAATCATCGAGTTTTAAATTTTTAGAATTCATTCACTTATAGCCCTGGACCTTCCTTTCTATTTCTAACCAATTCTTGTTCATTCTTCTCATGTCTGTCTCGGAGCAATGTGTTCTTCCGTATTCCTCTTCTCCTTTGACATTCAGGATTCCATGTGAGGGCTTGTCTTGTGACGCCATTGGGTGGTTTCCTCAAGGTGTGCCCAAACCACTCCCATCGCTTCTTCCTGATTTCTACCTCCACTGGAATCTGGTTCGTTGTGTCCCACAGTAACTTGTTGCTGATAGTGTCTGGCCAACGGATACGAAGTATTTTGTGTGTACAACTGTTGATAAACACCTGTATCTTCTGGATGATGACTTTCGTAGTTTTCCACGTCTCCGCTCCATACAGTAGAACTATCTGGACGTTCTCATTGAAAATTCTGATCTTGGTGTTGGTTGACAGGTGTTTTGAGTTCCAGATGTTCTACATTTGTAAATATGGTGCTCTTGCTTTGCCAATCCTCTCCCTCACATCTGCATCAGATCCACCGTGTTCATCAACGATGCTGCCCAGATATGTAAAGGCTTCCACATCCTCCAAGGCTTCTCCGTCAAGAGTAATTGGATTGTTGTATTGTATCGTAGAGTCTTTCTTTTCCCTTTGTTTATATTGAGACCTACTGCTACTGAGGCTGTTGCTACACTGGTCGTTTTCTCCTGCATTTGTTGTTGCGTTTGTGATAGAAGAGCCAGATCATCCGCGAAGTCTAGATCGTCAAGTTGCATCCTGCCTGTCCACTGTATCCCGTGCTTTCTCCTTTCAGATTTTGACGTCTTCATGATCCAGTCGATCACCAGGAGAAAGAGAAAGGCTGAGAGTAAGCAACCTTGCCTAACACCGTTCTTTACCTTGAAAGAGTCGGTGAGTTGTCCTTCATGGACGATTTGGCAGTTAAGTCCATCATAGGAGTTCCGTATGATATTGACTATCTTCTCAGGCACGCTGTAGTGTCGAAGAAGCCTCCATAGTGTTGTCTTGTCTACGCTATCAAATGCTTTCTCGTGGTCAATAAAGTTGATCTAGAGTGATGAATTCCATTCAATTAATTGTTCTACAATGATCCATAGAGTTGCGGTTTCTTCTGTACACGATCGAATCTTACGGAATCCAGTCTGTTCATCTCGAAGTTAAGCGTTTACAGGATCGTTCATTCTTTTTTTTTAACAATACCCTGTTGAAGACTTTTCTTGTTATTGAGAGAAGAGTTATCCCTATGTAATTCACGAACCTGCTGAGATCTTTCTTTGGTATCTTGATCAGGTGTTCTACTTTTCAATCTGTTGATACTTGTTCTTCATCTCAAATCTTACTAAAAATAATGTTGTGTATCTTTGTAGTTACTACTACGTCTACTTTCAGTGTTTCTACTGCAATGTTGTCTGGTCCTGTTGCTTTGCCGTTTTTAATTTATTTTCTACTTACTCTAAGCCTTATATTTGAATAAAAAACTCGTTTGCAGTTTTTCCTAATCTTTAATATTGTTTTAGTCATTTTACAAATATAATATAAACTATGGTCGAAATGCATAGTGATATGTTTAAGTTGAAATAAATAGTACGGTTGATTGGACTATTCTAAGATGTTGATAATGATTAATAAGAGAAGTAAACTAATTTCCTATTGTATAGTGACGAAATATAGTCACTATATCCTTAGAAACAAAAAAAAAATTAGAAAATCATTTACTGGAAATTCATTTAGTAAAACAAACAATTTCAACAGTCTAGTTTCAAATAGCTGGAGGTAATCAAAAAATATAGCTTAACTCGACGTAAGTTATTTGCTTGATTGGACATAACAACAATTAACGACTCTACATAACAGACTTATCGACGAAACTTTAGAAAATAGTTACTTATCTAAAGATTCATCATTTTAATATACGTCAACAAAAAGTAAACAATGTGATGATATGAATTGTAATATTTACCCTGGATGATAAACGATAGTCGTAGTGTTTTTTTATTTCTAAGTGATAGAAAAGTGTGTTAGTATAGAGTTATGGAGAACACTAATGAAAGCCTGAAAGCGTTGGATGACCGTTTTATCAAATTATGGGACTCATCAGCAGTGCACATCCACGACCCCATACGCAGGATTCGATCCCAAGACTTTCGGTCTTGCGCGCAAACTCTTAGCCAGTAGACCACTGAGCCGGCATCCAAAGATGTTAATGTCTAACTCCAACCAATCCACGAGATTTCTCCACCGTCTACCGTTGTGTTCAGTGAGTAACTCCACTGGCCACGGCTTCTTAATAAAACTCCAAGAAATTCATCTGAAGCTATTCAACGTCGGATGACGGCTCAGTGGTCCACAGATTAAGCGATTGCTCGAGAGACTCAAGGTCATGGGTTCGAGTTTCACGTGAAAGGTTAGTGAACGTGCATTGCTGATGAGTCCTGTACCTGGACGGAACGGTTGTCTAATGCTTCCAGGTTTTCAATGGTGTTCTAACATCGATCCATTCATAATATCAATCTAAAGAAAATATGTATCAAACGATTTCGTAGTCAGTGAGCAATACACTGTGCACTCTACCAAACAAATTCCAGCACAGAATATAGATGAAAACGATGAGTAATGGTAAATAAAGAAATTTCAATTTGGAAATCATTATAAGTTTATACCAATATACTAGTCTTATCTGGTTCATACAGTAAGCATCTCATTGTGGGACTGACAGGTCTTGAGTTCGAATCTTGCGAGGCGGAATCTTGGATGAGCAATGCTGAGGAATCCCACAATAGAACAAAACGGTTATTATTATTATTATTTAAACACATAAATATTGGTACAAATAAGCACTATATATATATGCGCCGCACAAATCTCTTTCGATTTGTGTGAGGGCTGTGATACTGCCCAGGTGCCCAAACCGAAGCAGGTGGGGGGCCACACCCGGAGCCTTTGACCTAAACATCTGATCCACAAGGGAGTGGAGCATCGTGAGGAGATGCAGTCCCATGATAGACGATGACCAACGATTGATTCATTTGCCATTTGTTCCCTCAGGATACTGGAACCCATGTACACCATTGGTTTGGAATCAAGGTTTTCCAACTCCCCTAGGTGGACTTTCCGTGTCCACGAACCCAGTTAAAGCTCCTGCCGGACATTCACTTTTTGTCCTCTCACTTTCGTGAACAACACCCGTGGTACGAGAAGGCAGTGAGTAGGACTACGCTAGCAGAGGCTATATACACGTGGCCACGTGAGAGCATTTGGAGAGGAAGAGCGAACTCTCCCGACTCTCGGCCGTACCAGGGCATTTGGGGGCACAAAACGGTCATCCAATGCTTCTAGGTGGTCTAGCTTCAATTAACTCATGATCTCAACCATGAAAACATAATTCTTTTGAATTCACTGGTATGTTTGTGGGG
>NC_031498.1:28759902-28761523 GCF_000237925.1 Schistosoma mansoni | reverse complement strand
CCACTGCTAGCCACTATCCATCTCTGCTTACCATGCTTGTGAATTAAGGTATATCGAGGCAATACGCACAGTATGCACATATGCCAATTAGAGACTGACCAGTTGCAGTCCGAAACACATCGATGGGAAGATCCAAACAAACAATACCAAGTGAATTCAAACTTCACCCCTTCGCACAAGCAAGTGGCTATCAGGACTCAGTGGCCGAGTGGATAACGCGATGGCGTTTGAAGCGAGGGTACTGGGTTCGAGTCCCAGAGTGAACATCAACTCTGAGATGCAGGTACATCCAGCTGACGAGTCCCAAATAGGACGAAACGCGCGTCCTGGATTCCACTGCTAGCCACTATCCATCTCTGCTTATAATTCTATTTTGTTTCATAGAGAATAGGGGAAAAAAATTATGGTAATGAAAGTTTTCTAACATTAAAAAAAATGAATTTTTAATCAATCAAACTACTTTTTTGTCACATAGTAATTAAATCAACTTCATTTAGTGTTTGTTGTTGATTATGTCAACTTATACTCTCTATTCTTATAATTAAAAGTCGACAGTATTTTATTATATCACAATTGTATTGAGTAGTATAACTAACTTCAGTTCTGATTTTCAGTGTATGGAACTTTATTAAATTGAACTGAATTAACGAGATGGTGAAGAAGCTTTGTAGCTACAAATCATCTACACCATCTCAAAATCACCAGAGCATAGTACGCTTCTAGTTGTTTTAAAATGGGAGAATTTCGCCAAAAGGCAGGCTTCTACTCGAGAACAACTGTATTTTCTTGACCAGTGTGTTCGCCAGAATGTTGTGTCAATAAGTGTAAGATAGAGACCTTCAATCAACTGCCTAATAGGATGGAGAATAGTTGAGCAAAGTGGAAGAGAAATGGTATCCCTTATGATAAATAATGCACATACAGGATCCGCAAATACTAACACGTCACAGATGACTAAAAAAGGAAATTACAGAGGATAATCACATCAGAACATTTGAAAATCCTGACAACAGCCATCGAGATATCATGCAGACGACACAGAGAACAAAGAAGAAACACCCTAAATAAGAACCTAACTGAATGAATATGACTTTACAAATAAATGAAGGATGCTCATTAACATTTCATTGATGAACCATAAATTCTGTGTTGTGTGTTATATAATATTGTCTATACTTTTTTAAAATTCCAGTTTGCTTTGAGGACTCACTATAATTAAGGTTGTGAGATCGAAAACAATGAAATAGGGAACAGTACTCCAGTTTCCAAAGTTATTAAGGAATGTTATTTGAAGAAGTGGACAAGTAGTTTGAATAAAATATCTTCACTTACTGGATCAATTATTAGTTCTTAGTGGTAATCAAATATTATCATCATACAATATGTATTGATATAGTTGAAATAATGAGTCAATTGAAGCTAGACCACCGTGGAAAACCTGGAAGCACTGGACGGTCGTCTCGTACTATTGTGGAACTCCATAGCAGTGCGCATCCACGATCCCGCATCGCTCGCGAGATTCGAACAAAGAACCTACCAGTTTCGTGCGCGAGCACTTAACCAATAGACCACTTGTAGTGAACAGAACACGACTGGGGACAATCGAATGTATTTAAGCAAA
>NC_031498.1:28751265-28759702 GCF_000237925.1 Schistosoma mansoni | reverse complement strand
CTGCTGTAACATCATTCCAGTTTGGAAACTAAACTCTTCATAGTCTTAATCTTTTTTTCCATAGTCAGTAGCAAAACAGCATATGAATCCGAGCACAGAGCGCGGCGATGGACCTTTGTTTGTATTTGTTTAGTTTGTTAAAAAGTGTTACTGTCCAGAACGATACACTATTTAATGTAGGATTATGGTTTGATCCAGCTAATCATTTTATTTAAGATATTCAAAGCACCATTTTTATTTAAAAAAATTTAAAATGTATCTGAATTTCTGTAGGATTGAGCGTAAATGTTTTCAGTTTACCAAACAATGAACAGTCAATTTGCAAATTAACAACCAATTGTTTCAATCTTCACTGTTTCTTCTCTTATTCCATTGCTCATGCATTTTCCAGACGTTTGCGTTTCATTTCAGTTCTTTCCTCATCGGTCTTCTGCCAAAATACATTCTATGTCTGACCCACACCATATACTACTTATATGGATATAAGTAGACCACACCACACTCGTCCCCCCTTTAAAGCATTCGTTCATGCGGTGGTTCTGCTCGCCATGCCACTATCTTCTTTCACTGCAGTCTGTGCCAAACTCTCCGTCAGAATGTCGAGTCTGCGGCGCGCTGACCTCCATAGCTCCGTCGACCTGCCGGGGCACCAACATCCGCATCCACCCGGCACCTGGGACGTTCAACACCCGTACTCCACCGGCCTGCTGAGCCATCTACATCCGATGTCCGCCCAGCAGCCGCACGTCCCACTGCTCCTCTCCGTCGACAGCACCCGCTACAGCCAACGCCGCCCCGCCAGAACACTCCACTCGACGCCAACTCTCCACACCAGACTGCCCCAACTAGCACCTCAAATCCAGACCCGCAGCGGCGTCCGCAGAACAGCACCCTTCCTCCTCCTGGTTGGCAGCGACACCAAATGTAGTGAACAGAACACGACTGGGGACAATCGAATGTATTTAAGCAAAGATTACAGACTATCTCAATAAATTCTGATTACCAAACAATGAACAGTCAATTTTGCAAATTAACAACCAATTGTTTCAATCTTCACTGTTTCTTCTCTTATTCCATTGCTCATGCATTTTCCAGACGTTTGCGTTTCATTTCAGTTCTTTCCTCATCGGTCTTCTGCCAAAATACATTCTATGTCTGACCCACACCATATACTACTTATATGGATATAAGTAGACCACACCACACACTGATCCGGTCGGCATCCAACAGTGTTAATGTCTAACTTCAACCAATTCACGAAATTGAGCAACTATTCAAGAATGTCTTCAGTGAGTTACTATCTCACAACAGACCTGGTTGAACTCCACTGGTCACTACTTCTCACTAGAACTCAAGGAAATACCTCATGAAGCCAGTCACTAGTGAGCATATGTTGATTATTATTATATCCACAAAACCCTCTTCTTCAATTGACTCATGATTTCAACTATATAAAAAATATGTATTTATACTTTAACATTTTACAGAAGCACTACCATACTACTGATTTTGATTGGATGATGTCGAGAAATTTGTTAAATATTTAGATATTAAAGTGCAGTAATAAATTATCAGGCTAGAAGTTCATTGCTTTCCATAGATCCTCAAGCAATCAATTCGTTATTCAATAATAATATGCACCACGTGCATTCGTTACAGCTGGTTTCATAGTATCATTTTTTTACAGATTGTTATATCCCGAAGAGAATTATGAATGGTAACTTTTGAGGACTATTTATGGACCAATGTAATATGTATATTTCCTATTGTATAATTGTTAGGTAACTTAACTATTCATATTCGTGTCCCTCTTATTATAAGCTTTATTTTGACCTATAGACTATTATTATACAATTTACCATTCTTGAGTTATCCCTAGTCCATTAATTACTGTTCCCCCTATTCACAGCCACATTTAGCCAATTATTGTACACATGTTATTTTCTATTTTATTGGTACGATGTGGTCAGTTTGATTGGTATATAAACTCAGTATGCTTGAGAATAATGACTCATATCGCAGAGGCTGTTATTGGTGTTCTGAACTTATCTGGCTGGGCTATGCAGAAAGCAGGACTGATAAGTACTGAAGACTGCTCATACGGCTTTCGTGTGTTACTATTCCAATCGATAATTCACTCTTCTCTCATTGGCGGGGATCATCACTTCATATATTAAACTGGGCACTCAAGCAATCGATAGAACACGAACACGTCAGTTGACATTCATCTAATGATAATATCGAAAAAGAATTGGTTAATTATATTATTTAATTTGACCTATCATTTAAATGTTAGCAATTAACTCTGAACGTAGTCATTAAGAGCTAATGGTAAACAGTGATATTGTAATGAACAAGAACACAGGTGAACACATGCGATTGCATTTCTACATGAAATTACAGAGTTCTTTGATAAAAACGCAAAACCATGCGTTCAATGCATAATTTGTAAACCCTCCATCAGTTGTCTCAAGTTTCATCGTTACTTCACTGTCATAACAATTACTCTTTGTTTCCATTCTCTTCAATTCAATCTTTCGAAACTCCTGCCGCTGGTATTGAATACTACTCATGTTGACATAAGTAGCATACACCACAATATAAATATTTATGAATATTAAATTACCCACAAATGCACTGGTACGGCCGAGTGTGGTAGGAGTCAGCTCTCACTCTCCAAATGCTCTCATACGGCCACGTGAATACAACAACTAACAGGGAAGTCCTACTCACTCCTTCCTCTTAGCAAGGATATTGTTTACAAAATCGAGAGGACGAAAAGAGAATGTCCGGTGCCTCAACCAGGTTGGTGGACATGGAGGGTCCATCTAGGGGAGTTGGAAGACCCGGATTCCAAACCGATGGTGCATATAGGCTCCAAGATCCTGAAGGAACAAATGGCGTATGAACCAATAGTTGATCACCGGCTGCCATGAGACTGCATCTCCTTACGTTGCTCCACTGTCTTTATTTGATTTAAGCAATGAGTTTATACGGTAGCGGATGGACAGTAACAACTGGATTATTTTTGGTCTTCACCAAGTGACCTGCGCGAGGCTGGGCAGGCTGTCGCTTCAGCTGGACGAACACATTTCTTTTGCATCACGTCTTTTTACGTCATTCTCTTTCACACGACGGAGGAAATCTTCTCTGAACTTACTGGGCTTCACATGCTCAATCCTTACATTTATTCGTTTCGGAATTATTCGATTACCGACACGCTTATTGACGATTATTCCAACAGCATGAGGAGTGACGTTATAAACGCGACCAGTTCGGCCATGATATGACTTGTGGGGCATACCCTTTTGGACACCACCATCACCCTTTATATCTACGATATCACCACGTCGATACACTCGCATATAAACCGAAGATGGCAGGGGTCCATGGTGCCTGAATTTTCGAGAAAATAAGTATCTTGTGCCTCGACGGTATCCTTTGGTGTTTGTCATTGTATCACCTCGTGATCAGAAGTTCGCCAAACGCGGGCTCGCTACTAGAATGTGGATCAGACCTATAGGTCAAAGGCTCCGGGAGTGACCCTTTACGAAAACCACCTGTTTCTGTTTGGGCACCCAGGCAGTATCACAGCCCATACACACATCAAGTGGAGCATATTTAACCAGTGTCCTTTTGTACTAGTATGTGTTCAAATAATGATAATAATAACCATAATATGACTTTAGGAATCATTCTGCAGTAAAATGAAGTATTTAAACATGAGATTGACTATGTCAAAACTTCTGTTTTTAAATTGATTTCCACATTGTATGGATCCTTTCTTTATTTTCATATGTATCCAACAAAAAAACTATCACATAAAATGTCATATAAAAATATCAACAATAGACTATTATTAGTATCCATAGATGTTGTATGAACCACACACACGCACACACACATACACATTTCGTTCTTCAACTGGTAACGTTTGAACAACGTATTATGAATGAATAAAGCAGTACATTTTTCCTATCTATCTATATATACATATATACTTACTTCGTCCATGTCGATCAGGCGATAGTTCTTTGTGAGATACCAGGAATAGAACAACTTGTGATTTATCATTTTTAATTGGTACAATATCCAATAAACAAAGAAATGGTTCACCTTTAAAATAAAAAGAACAATGATGATATAATCATATTCATAATAATAATGATCAATTTGATTGTAAATACCATAGAATCTTATCACTAGTCATTACTTACTCCATTACTTACGCCTGTTACCTCTCCTGGAGGAGCATAGGCTGCACACAAGCATTCTCCATCCAACTCTATCCTCAACTATCCTTTCCACTTCTTTACAGTTAATATTCATCCTTTTCATATCTGTTTCGTTTTCCCAAAGTAATGTGTTCTTCGGCCTTCCACTTTTCCGATTCCCTTCACCATTCCAAGTTATCGCTAGTCTCTTGATGCAGTTTGTTGATTTCCTAAATGTATGTCCTATACACTTCCAACGTCTTTTCTTAATTTCCTATTCAGCTGGAAGCTGGTTTATCCTCTCCCATAAGACGCTGTTGCTGATAGTATCCGGCCAATGAATGTTGAGTATTTTGCGTAAACAACTGTTTATAAATACTTGTACCTTCTTGACGATGTATGTAGTAATTATGGGAGTTTCAGCTCCGTACCGTAGGACTGTCTTGACGTTCGTATAAAAGATTCTCACTTTGAAATTAGTTGAGAGTTCTTTTGAGTTTCATATGCTCTTCAGTTGTAGAAATGCTGTCTTTGTTTTACCAATCCTCGTCTTTACTCATAGTTTGTATTACAATATTTATTCATTGGCTAATAACTACTCAAATTTATAGTTTTCAGTTGATCATAATAGGAGACGATTTGAAAAAAAAAGAAGTATCTATATTCTATCTGACTTTATGTATTCAAATGAAGAGAAATGATATTTGATTGATATCATGAACTGATAAATGTTAAACCACCACTGAAAATCTGGAAGTACTGGACAGTAGTTTCGTTCTCGTATGAAACTTCTCAGCAGTTTACATCCACGATTCCATACGCGGGACTTGCGCGTGGACACTTAACCTCTAGACCATTGATCTGCCATCCAATAGTGTTAACATCTAAGTGCAATAAATCCACGACATGATATTTAAAAATGTTTCGTTCCAACACTGATGCAGCATTTTATAATCTATTTATGAGATTGAACTTATTGCTTATCATTCTAATGGTATGAGGATATAATAGGACAGAAGTGTATATAGTATACCAATTCAACCCCATCTATATACTTATTTCTTTGCCCGATCTCTTTATAACCCGAACCCAGTTTGATTGTATACACTAATTATCGTAATGAAATAATTTACTTGCATATTACTTTTCGTGAGGTGCTTAATTTGAATCAGAAGTTAGTTGGTGACTCATTACTTTGAAGCCTATTATCCAAAGTCTCTAAAACAGATACTACTTTATTGTTTTGTTTTAACTGGACTAGTAACATGTTTAGAGGATGTAGAGGGATAATTGTTTTTAGTATGATTTGGTTAGGTTAATCATTCCACAATCAATAATATATTAATGACGTTCTCTCTGACCTAGCAACAGTGACTGACCTATCCAGTTAGCCTTTGATTTCATTAGTGAAAGCAACAATTTATTACAACAGTAATATCTAAACTACAAGCAAAACAACTTTATCCATGTAGTTGCTCTTGTGTAATGACTATATTATAATCATAAATTTTATAGACTTGGTTTTTGAAAACGTCTATTGAACCTGTAAATTATAGAAGACGGTGAAAATTGCATCATCATCGTCATCATCATCATCACCCTAGCTTATTTCAAAAACTTTTAAAATGATGATACATCAGAAAGCTGCTACTTTCATTATTGATTGTTCAATTTTTAAAAAAAACAAATACACAACCGATAATCTTTTGATGTTTTTTATATATAGACATTGTATTACTGTTCTAACTGTTTCTATAATACTTGAAAAACCTTTGATCATACAAGTAAGCAATAACTTCCAATACAATTTTTAAAGAATAGTGAGAAGAAAAATATTTGGTTGGTAGAGTACAACATAAGAATCGATATGGATTACTTTGAAAATTGTTTGTTTGAATCTTCCCATTGATGTGTTAGGACTGTAATAGATCAGTCCCTTATTGGCCATATGTGCATACTGTGCGTATTGCCTCAGTATTGCCTTAATTCACAAACATTATAAGCAAAGATGAATAGTGGCTAGCAGTGGAATCTAGGACGCGCGTCTCATCCTATTTGGGATTCGTAAGCTGCATGTACCTATATCTCAGGGTTGATGTTCATTCTCGGATTCGAACTCAGTACCGTTTGCATCAAACGCCATCGCGTTATCCACTCGGCTACTGAGTCGTGATAGCCACTTGCTTGTGCAATCGAGTGAGATTACATTCAGTTGTTGTTGCTTACCTGTATCTTCCCATTGTTATTCTGAACTGCAATTGATTAGTCACTTATTGGCATATGTGCATACTATGCGTATTGCCTCGATATAGTACTAATTCACAAGTTTTTATGCGCAAAGATGTTAGTGGTGTAAATTTACATCTTATATCGGTTTGAATTTAAACTAGGTGATTTAATAGTGTAATGTTTGCATATAAACACTTCACTTCTACCCGAAGTTTGTGCTGATGATATCGTTGAGAAGGACGATGAAAGCTCCACGACCGAACCATCCAGCTCAGAAAACAAAACTCCATCAAAAGTTGAAGGTTTTAGGATTTATCTTCTGTAAATCCACGAGTAGGGTATGGTGAAAGTTACGGATTCAGTGTAGAAAGACTAACTGATGATTATCGATCGTGAATAGTTATTCATTCGGCTGCATACATAGAGAACCCAGTAGCTCATTTTTCAAAGGAACTAAATAAACCTGTTTGGTAATAAATATGTTTGTTTGTTATCAACCTAATGAGTTGAAAAATTGTATTTCTGATGTTTCGTGACTTAGTGTAAGTCTGTTCTTCAAAGAAAATAAATAACCAAACTAAGTTCAGTTAGTTAATTGCTCTAATGAAGTGTCTCATACTAAGTCACGAAATATCAAAATTATAGTTTCTCTACTCATTAGAATATAACAAAAAGACATATTTATTATTGGCATTCTAGACCATTCTCAATTAATTTGAAACTATCAAGTTCAACCTTGGCAACGATACCTATTTGATGATGATAGTAGTATATAGTATATAGTATAGTAGTATATTTTTAAATTTTAGGAAGTAGAATTCCACTTGAAGTTAGCATATTTCACATGTGTAACTTTAACGTAGAATTGAACCTGGGGAACCTTGTAAATTATTTTAACGTTCGAACTGACTAATTCACGGAAATGAGCATGGCCAATACAATTCTTAACACAATAGGGGATTTGTGGTGATTAATCAGTTTATTATTTTTTATTACAGACTAACTCTAGTTTGGTAATCGTTAAATATCAAAAATCAAAAGACGATTATTATTATTATAAGTAAGGTGTAGCTAAGCAAAATTGAATTGTCATTTGATGAATAGTGAGATGTTAATCAAGCTATCTTGATAATCAAATAAATTAAGTTAAATTAGTGTGTTGAAATCCACAAACAAAAGAACTGTGACTGCTTATTTATCTTATTCTTCGTGTCATCGTATGTAGGTAAATAATTCATAAAACATGTCCAACCGCTAAGTATGTATCAATTTCATTAACCTTCTTGTGGAATTGCCTTACTTACTTACACCTGTTACTAAATCGTGAAGGAGCATAGGCCACCCACCAGTATTCTCCATCCAATCCTGTCCTCGACAATCCTTTCCGGTTATTTTCAAATAACATTCATCCTTTCATATCAGCTTCTATTTTCCAAAGTGATGTGTTCTTTGGCCTTCCACATTTCAGCTTCCCTTCACCATTCCAAGTTAAGGCTTGTCTCGTGATGCAGTTTGGTGATTTCTTCCTATCCACTTCCAACGTCTTTTTTTAAATTCCTCATCATCTGGAAGCTGGTTTGTCTTCTCCCATAAAATGCTGTTGCTGATAGAATCCGGACAGTGAATATTGAGTATTTTGCGTAGACAACTGTTTATAAATACATGTACCATTTTGGTGATTGTTGTAGTAGTTCTTCACATTTCAGCTCCAACCAGTAGGACTGTCTTGACATTCGTATTGAAGATTTTCACTTTGAAATCAGTTAAGAGTTTATAAGAACTCTCGTCTAAATTAGAGCGAATAGTCTCACAGTATTTGAGCGCCGAGTTGATGTAAGACATTAAATAAGAATAATATATTTGTAAAATCTCAGCGAATGAATTTTAATTAAATCCAACGTTTTGCCTGGCAATCTGGTCCAAGCTTTTTCAAGGAATTATAATCAAACATCAAAATTATCGAATATAAATAGGTACATGGTTCTCCGAGTTCA
>NC_031498.1:28711540-28751065 GCF_000237925.1 Schistosoma mansoni | reverse complement strand
CACTCATCACTTCACATCACATATCTCTTAAACATACCTAGTTTAGACTTTTTGTTAACATTGATTGGATGACCTATTCAGTGTATAATGAAGTCGGAGAACCATGTACCTATTTATATTCGATAATTTTGATGTTTGATTATAATTCCTTGAAAAAGCTTGGACCAGATTGCCAGGCGAAACGTTGGATTTACTACAAATTCATTCGCTGAGATTTTACAAATATATTATTCCTATTTAATGTCAGTTAAGAGTTGTTTCGAGTTTCATATGTTCTTCAATTGTAAGAATGCCGGCGTTACTTTGCCAATCCGCGCCTTTACGTCTGCATCAGCTCCTCCTTTTTCACCAATCGCGACTGTAAACGCCTGGCCAAATGACAGCATTTGGAGAGTGACAACTGACTTTTCTCACTCTCGTCCGCACCATGGCATTTTGAGGCAGTGTTTTAAAGACTACATAAAATCATTACCTGCCAACAATTTTTATCTTTACCATATGAATCTCATTTCTTTCCTATTGAAAATACCGATTTTGGCGGTTATTTTAAAAATGTTTTTGATGACATAGTAACTGACTTAAATCTTAATGTTTCAAACGAATTCACATTTTGAAATTTTCACTTTAGTAATTTTTTTTTATTTTTTTGAAATCTATTTTCGAAGAACATATGTTCATATCACATTTACAATCCTTTGTTACTGGTATACCCTTTTATCTAATATATATAAAATATGGTATCCAAAAGGTAACAAATTCTTTCGTTTCTTCTAAACTGATATTTTACATGTTGATGCCTAATAACATTCCATAAAGTTAGATTCAATCTATAATCGTCAAGTTGCCTGAATCAATTCCTGAATACTTTCAGATAATATCTATCTTTTTGTAAATTCATATATCAATAAACATATAATCAGAATAGGGATTTGTGGAGATTATAGTGTAGTGCGGTCTACTTTTATCCATATAAGTAGTATATAGTGATGGTCACATATAGAATATATTTTGGTAGAAGACCGATAAGGAAAGAACTGAAATGAAGCCCAATGCGTAGAAAAATGCATAAACAATGAAATTAGAGAAGATGAACTGATATTTGCAGAAGGAACAGTGAAGATTGAGACAATTGTTTGTTATTTTGCAAATTAATTGTTGACTGTATGGTTAATACAATTTAGTGAGATACTCTGTAATTTGTGTCTAAATACGTTCGGTTGTCTCCAACTGTTGTTTTGTTCACTACAATAGTATCGTAACCGTTGAAATTATGAATCGATTTGAGTTAGATCACCATTTGAAACCGATAATCACTGGATGGCCATTTCGTCCTAGTATAGGATTCTTCAGCAGTGAGCATCCACGATCTCTCAAAGCGAGATTCTAACTCAAGACCTATGGTTTCCCAAGCGAATGCTTAACCCTTGGACCACTGAGCAGGAATCCAACGGTGTTAATGTCTAATTCCTATTAATCCATACTCTCACGTAACTCTTCATTCATGGTATGAGATAGATAGCGTTCACAAGCACGAATAAAAATCCTAGATTTGAGTTCCGCATTCGACATCATGAATGCGCACCACTGAGGAGTCCCATACTAGGCCGAAACTGTCGTCTAACACTTCTATGTTTCTAATAGTGGTCTAACATTGATCGATTCATGCGTTCAATTGTTACTATAAACAAATGATCAATTCATGTTTTTTTTCTTCATCCTTCAAATGAATAACTCATTCATTTCAAACAATCATAAATTTTTTTAAAGTCAAAAATTTCATTATTTATTATTATTATTAGTTTACTTTTTTTTCCCTTAATTCCCTTATTCAAAGTTCAATAATGAGGTTTAATTAAAAATTATTAATTTTAATAAAATGAATTCAGTTGTTCATTCACTGTTTAAATAATCATTAAGTTGCCTGTTGACAAAAATGAATAATAATGAATTTTCTTGGTGGGGGGAATACTACTACTACTACTACTAACTACTACTATTACTATTACTACTACTACTACTACTACTAACTACTACTACTACTACTACTACTACTAACTACTACTACTACTACTAACTACGACTACTACTACTACTACTACTACTAACTACGACTACCACTAACTACTACTACTAACAATAATAGTAGTAATAATAATAAAGTGATTCGACCACGTCAATATATTCAAATTTTGGCTAATATTTGAATAGATGATAAAGTTTCAATTGTTCACACATTACTGTTTATAGAGGTTGATCACATGTCTACCTGGATTGTTTGACATACATGCATATATATCTATGTATATATGGATGGATACATAATGAATAAACCAAGAATATAAACAACTAGATGTTTCCAATAGGAAAATTCTATTGGGTCATAATTTTTTTAAATAAAAATTTCAATTTTCAATTTCTTGTTATTTTTTTATTTATATATGGGTCAATCTAACAAAAATTAAGTAGTATATAATGAAATTGAAATTTCATGTTCAGAGGGTTGAACCTTGTTTTATTTTTTAACATAATTTAGTTCTAATTATAGGTCATTATATATACATATATATCTTCTTATTACAGCATGTATGTATGTCACAGCCCTGATTGATTGGTATCCGAAGAAATATTTGCACGGATTCAAAAAGCTCGTTTGGCTTTTGTCAACTTGCATCACCTATGGCGAAGACGAGATATCCGTCTATCAATTAGGGGCGGGTATACTGCGAAGCAGTTCGTTCTGTTCTACTTTACGGCTGTGAAACATGGCCATTAAGAGTAGAAGATACTCGCAAGTTACTAGTATTTGACCACAGATGCCTTAGAAATATTGCTCGCATCTGCTGGGATAACCGGGTAAGTAATAGTGAGGTTAGATGCAGGGTATTAGGAAATGCTGGTAAATCAGTTGATGAGGTCATGAAACTTCATCTACTGAGATGGTTGGGCCACGTGTTATGCATGACTGAACACCGATTACCACGACGCCCTGTGCTGACTAGTGTAGGGGATGGTTGGAAAAGAGTTAGGGGCAGTCAAACCAAAACGTGGCATCAGTGCTTGAAGTCACTAACTTCCAGTCTGAGCCATGTTGGTAGATGCAGACTAGTTGGTTGGGGTCTACAAGACTATCGTAACCAATGGTTGGAGACTGTGTGTGACATGGCTCAGAATCGATCACAATGTCGTCGGTGTATACACTCTTTATCTTCCCATAAACCGTCAGATTACAGTTGTTTCATATCTGTCTTTCTTCCTGTACTATATCTTCATATACAACCTATCTTTTATAAATTACCACCACTTAATTAACTACTTCTCTGTTCATTTTGTTGTGTTGATGAGGTATGGCAACTTGGACCGATGCATATATGTGCCTGGTCCTACCTTGTAGCTGACTGACTGATGTATGTATGTATCACCAAGCTGTATCATAAGCTAAGAGCTAACTTGGTATCCTGTAGGGAAAAGAAAAAGTTGAAGACCAAGGGACTGGTCGCGTCGGAAAAAAATGAATAACAAAGGGGAAAGAACTGAGAATGATCACCCAGGACAGAGTTGGATAGAGAATTCTGGTGGTTAGCCTATGCTCCTCCATGAGAAATCCTGATCAGTAAACGATTCCTAAAATGGAGTTTTTTTTCTACATACTGATATAAGATAAGAAATTAATGAAATCTAGGCTTGATTAAACATTTGATAATGTATAATTACAGAATAGATTAAGCGATGAACATTTAAACCTGGTTACAAGTACGTTATTATTCAGTCTATGAATCTAAATGTCATTATAAATATATATACATATATATATTAACTTTAGTCGACTCATAATCTTGCACGTTAACTATGTGTATTTAGCTTACAGGCAGTAAAACCAACTATTTGGGATATGTATATTAGGCTTTTTAATGTGTTAACATAATGAAATATTATCTGTGAAAGCGTTAATCCATTTGCTAACCATGATTTTTTTTTGGTACTTTTGTGCATCATTATGTTCGAAATATGTGCACAAATCGCTTCTTTTTTTGTACCTGAAAAAGTTACTCTATTTTCCACTAATTGTATACTAATAATAATAATAATAATAATAATCTGATTTCCGTGAGAATTCAACCTTCAATTATTCACACATTATATTAGGCAATCAATCACGGCGGTAAATACATAGTACTTTGTTATCAGAAGTGGTTTTGCGGAGATTTAGTATTTTCATAGTTGAAAGGGTTAGTCAATTGAAACTAGACAACCATAGAAAAACCTGGAAGCACTGGACGGCCGTTTCGTCCTATTATGAGAGTCCTCAGCAGTGCGCATCTATGATCCCGCACTCGTGAGATTCGAACCCAGGACCTACCAGTCTCGCGCCAGAGCACTTAACCGATAGATCACTGAGCCGGCCGGCATCCAATGGTGTTCATCTCTAACTTCAACCGATCCACGAAGTTTGAGCAACCGTCCACCAATTGTCTTCAGTGAGTTGTTATCTCATAACAGACGTGGTTTGAACTCCATTGGTCACTGCTTCTCACTAGAACTCCTGGATTTACCTCTCGAAGTCAGTTACTAGTGAGCATATGATTATGATTATTATTATTAGAAGGGGTTTTGTGGAAATCATGAGTCAATTGAAGCTAGACCACCATGGAAAACATGGAAGCACTGAAGTCCCATAATTGGACGAAACCGTCGTCCAGTGCTTCCAGGTTTTCTATTAGTGGTCTAGCTTCCATTGACTCATGCTATCAACATAGTACTTTACTGATTCAGAAGAACACTTATGAAAAATACATTCTTTTAACCATTCATTCATACAAGAAATAATGGTTGCTATATTCAACAAGAACAACAACAACAACAAGATATATCAATATCTATGGAGATGATTCACTTACTTGTCTTCTTATGAAATTGTATTTCAATTTGTAATTCAGATTTCTTTTCTAATGTATTTAATATTGATTGTTTAGCATTTTCATCAGTTCGTTCACCCCATAGAAAACTGCATGAACAACATTTGGACATAATTTGTGATCTATTATAACCAGTTAATTCAACAAATCCATCAGAACAATATACAATAGGATAATCATGTACTTGTGCATTACCCAATACAAAATTACTATCTGTAAATGATAAAATAGTGAAGATTGTAGATATCAATGTATTATAGGTATAATAGAATAAAAAAATAGTGAATGCTTTATTCTGAAGGTTATATCATGGACCGATCGTAGCTAGATTGAGAACTACGAGCCACTGGAAAGCTGTCTGGTCCCAATATAGAAATCTTTAGAAGTGTTCATTGACGATCTCACGGAGGATCGAATGCTTGATCTTCAGGTTTTGTAGTAGGTACTTAACTTTTCAATCACTGGGTTGGTATTCAGTGACTTAGAGTTCAACTGTCGATCAATATTTCATTATTATTGGTGGGTAAGTGTGGTGTGGTCTACTTATATCCATATAAGTAGTATATGGTGTTGGACAGACATAGAATGTATTTTGACAGAAGACCGATGAGGAAAGAACTGAAACGAAGCGCAATCGGTAGAAAAATGCACGAACAATGGAATTAAAGAAGAAACAGTGAAGATTGAGACTATTGGTTGTTAATTTGCAAATTAACTGTCCATTGTATGGTTATTAGAATTTACTGAGATAGTCTGTAATTTTAGCTTAAATACATTCGATTGTCCCCAGTCGTGTTCTGTTCACTACATAAGTGCTGTACTCTCAAAATGGCTTAACTCCAATAACTACGGGTCCCTTTTATAAATCTAGTAATCAGCTTTCAAAAAGATATTTTGTTTGCTTTTTAAAATACACTTTCAGTTTTATATTATTTTAGATCATTCAGATAAGTGATGGATATGACTAGATAAGGTGGAGATGTTGATTAACTGACATGAAATATCAAGTCGTGTTTCTTTGAAAATGAAGTGTGATAGTGTATACACATATGGGATGGATACTTAAGACTTAGTTGGTTAGTAATTAGTTCAGAATAATAGTTGCCAAGTAAAAAGAAATTCATTTTACTCATTACATTAAAATATAACTAATAGTAAGGAATAACTAGAAGAATGTGTCAACCTACTTTTAACCTACACTGGAAAAAATCAGGTGGTTCCAGTTTTCTCAGTAAACGTGATACTTTCAAGTCATTGATTTAAAATTCAGTAAACCTTATGTTTACTCAGAACTCTAAATTGACCAACAAATCTTATTCCCTGGGTGATTAACTATACAGATTATACTTTTTCGTTAAAACATCCGGTAAAATGTTCATGTTAGCCTAGCAGTAAGCTACCCGTAGAAAGCGAATTTTCCATTCAATAATATATCGTGAATAGCATTCATATTTTGAGCAAAATGTCTCACAAATACCAGTATACAAAAGTATACAAAACCAGTCTTGTCGTTCATAAAGTACAATCGACATATAAGATGGTGGTTGGAGGAAGTCAAAAAGAAACTCTTGACCTTGGTTTCGTGCTATTTGGTACTCGTCAGCAAAGTGTAATTGTAATCTTGAGGACAGTGATGCTCCCTGGTCACATTGCAACATGGTCGATAGCATTCGATTTACACTAAGAAGGACCTGACATATATGACATTGATCACTACCCAGTAATCAGTGAATTGTAAATATATGTCAGTCCTACAGGACGGTCAGTCAGCGCCCGGATAGCTCAGTGGTAACGTCTCTGACCGTGAAGATGGGTGACATGGAATCGAATTGGTCAGGGAGCATCAGTCCCCTCAAGATTACTGGTACACTTTGCTGACGAGTGCCAATTAATACGAAACCTAAGTCCAGAGTTTCCTGTTGACTACCTCCAACCACCATCTTATCTCAACATAATGTACGCAATATCCGGTCACCTAGACTAGTGGCCATATTGCAACTTGATCGGTAGAATTCGATCTGCACTCAGAAGGACCTGACACACATGACATTGATCACCATCCAGTGATCAATCAACTGTAAATAGTTATGATTATTTTGCATTCCATGTAAACCTTGACTCTATGTTATTTTTCCAGTTTAGAAGATTATCAAACAATCAATGGATTAAAATAGTAGGTAACAATTTTCAGAAATGGAAAATGCATATAACTTGTCTTATGCAATTCAGTCAAGGGATTTTGCTTTCGTCATTTTCCGACATTAGATTTATAGATTTATGACAAACAAAGTGAATTCGTACATAACAACATCGTAGATAATAATCTGAAAAAATGATAATCTTAAATCCCTCACTACAAATTATGTTCATCTTGTAGCTTTCGTCACTGACTGATCTAAATTGGACTAAGAAGCGTTTCATAGTCTTTTCATCCTGGTAAAAGATTTTGTAGTAGTGAACATCCACAACTCTCTTAAAGATCTCACTCAAGATCGCCAGATAATAACGTGATAGCACAACGTTTGGACTATTGAGTCGAAATCCGATGATTGACATGTTTAACTTCAGTCAGTTAGCGATATTATGCAGGCGGTCCCGTGTTAAAAACTTTTGAAACTCCGAGGACCAAACGCTCAACCCTCCTTGAACAGTGTAAGTATCCTACCAGTGAGCTACATCACCTCCAAGTAGTATGGTGGTAAAGATATTGTTGACATATGACTCAATGACTTAAATGTTAGGAGTTTACTAAGAGACTTGGAGGTCATGAGTTTAACCACTGCCAAGCAATCCAAAAGCATGAAGAAAAAGTCTACCATTTCTAATTGGATTTCAGTACTTGTCTCATATAAGTCAGTTCATGATCTAGACTATAAAATTTGAGGGTCTCCGAAAATCCTCTACGCTGATATTTTCATCGTTTGGATTAAACATTAAAGAAACAAATCTGCGTGACATATTTAAAAGCTCTATTTTAAAATGAATTGTATGCCATTCAATAAGATAACCTCAGTTCAGTTTCAGTTACCTTCTCAGATATGTCAGTCAGATAATAGTATTCAAGTAGTACTTATGATTATAGTATTAAAGACGATTACAATCACGCTGACATGATTAAAGAAATTAAGAAAATATGTAATGAGAATAGAATTAATTTTTGTATAACAGTCCTGGATTCCACTGCTAGCCACTATCCATCTTTGCTTATAATGCTTGTGACTTAAGGCAATATCGAGGCAATACGCACAGTATGAACATATGCCAATTAGAGACTGACCAGTTGCAGTCCTAAAACATCAATGGGAAGATTCAAACAAACAATACTAAGTGAATTCAAATTTATATTTAACGACTTATTTTTGAAGAAAGGGAACTGTGGCCATGGATCTGTGTTTAATTAGATCAGACGAATGATTGTTATTGAAATATACATGTCACCAATCCTCGTATAACCGAATTAAATAAGTCAAATACGAGAATGTAGTTTGAATGCTTATATATCGTATAATCGTTGATCAGAAAGCCAAGCAAGATACGATATGACGTGCAATGGAGAGAGAAGGTGAGTGAGCCAAGTCAATTTATTCAAATTTTAATCGATATTTATAGTCAGACCAAAAATAAGTTACAGACATGTAATGAATAGGGTATACAATAGACGCATATACAACATATACAAAATAGTCAGGATTAATAAGTGAATAATTGACAAGATCAACATGTAGCTTAAGTTGAATGAATAGACTGATCTGTTCAGAGATTGGAATAACCACCTATGTTGGCTTAACATAGTAACCAATACTGTAGAACAAATGTTTATTTTTATTAGACAAAAAAAGTATAATCGACTGATCCTTTTAAATCGTATGCTTAGTCTGATTTAATTAATTCCCGAGAGATTAATTACCTATTGTTTCTCAATATGTTAAATAGATATGGTTAGTTATACTGATCACTTATGAAGTAGATCAATCAGTTATCCTAACCATCATTTTTGTAGTAGTTCATATTCACTTGGTGTTGTATAATTGTATCATCCCATTGTTATTTAGGACTGAAATTGATCAGTCTCTTATTGGCATATGTGTCCCGGATTCCACTGCTAGCCACTATCCACTATCTTTGCTTACATGACATATTCAGTTCCCGATTATTCGATAAAAATGGGGTTTATTCAATGGTAAAATCTAGATAGCTCGTTTCATTCTATTTAGGATTCATCAGTTGAATACACATGAGCCCTAGTGTCGACATTCACGTTCAGACTGAAACTCAGTAAGTTTCGCTTTAAATAACTTAGATAGTATCCATTGACAAATGACGTTTAGAAACAAATTCATTTGTGTAACGGGTTCAACATTTATATCACTGTTTAGGATGAAGTTTGAATTATTTTGTTGATAATATTCTTCGCTCAGTTTTAAAAAGGGCGAAATGTCTGCTCTAAATTCCACTACATTTCATGATTCATCCTTTTTATAAAAGAAAACATATAACAAAACCACAAGGTGTTGTTTACTTGTATCTTTTCATTGTTATTTAGAACTGCAGTTGATCAGTCTCTTATTGGTATATGTGCATCCTTTGCGGACTACTTCAATATTGCCTGAAGTCACAAACTTTATAATCCAAGATGCATAATGATTAGCAGTGGAATCCTGGAAGCGCGTTTCGTTCCATTTGGGACTCGTCAGCTGGATGTACCTTCATCTCAGAGTTGATGTTCACTCTCGAACTCGAACCCAGTACCGTTCGCTTCAAGAGAATTTAAACTTTATCCCATTACACAAGTGAATGACTATCAGGACTCAGTAGCTAAGTGGATAACGTGATGACGTTTGAAGCGAAAGGTACTGGGTTCGAGTCCATGAGTGCACATCAACTCAGAGATGCAGGCACATCCATCTGACGAGTCCCAAATGAGATGAAACGCCCTTCCTAGATTCTACCACTACCCACTGTCCATCTTTGATTATAAAACATCTAGACTGAAACAATTATGAAATCAAACCATTCAAAACTCTATGATAAATATCAACAATAGAACAATTTAGACCATTTCATATAATCGTATGATAAGTCATCTAGTAATTTAGAAGTTCTAATTCTACATACAAGAAAGGAATTGAATTTCAATTTTCAAAACTTCAGTTTTGATTCTGTCAAAATTAAATGGATAACATACGTTCCTATTTCACGTCCTGAGTGAATTTAAACTTCACCCTATTGCACAAGTGAGTGGCTATCAGGACTCGGTAGCTAAGTGGATAACGCAATTGTATTCGAAGCGAACAGTACTGTGCTCAAGTCTTAGAGTGAACACCAGCTTTGAGATGCGGGTACATCAAGCTGACGAGTCCCACGTAGGATGAAACGCGCTTCCTGGATTCTACCACTACCCACTGTCCATCTTTGATTATAAAACATCTAGACTGAAACAATTATGAAATCAAACCATTCAAAACTCTATGATAAATATCAACAATAGAACAATTTAGACCATTTCATATAATCGTATGATAAGTCATCTACTAGTTTAGAAGTTCTAATTCTATATACAAAAAACTTCAGTTATGATTCTGTCATAATTTAAATGGATAACATATTACGTTCCTATTTCACTTTATGATGTTTCTATGTTAGAACATTTTTACATGGTTGACAATAAAAAGAAAGAAAAAAAAACTTAAATAGGTTGCATTTTTAAAACAGTAACGTAGATATTCTATATTGATATCATATATATAGATGAATACATGTACACAGAGGGTACTCATATATTTAATGTTGCCATGGTAACAAAAATAGACTTTTTTCTTGAATATATATAGAGATTCTAGTAAGAGTTGACGTAAATAAATTAATTTTTCGTATGTAAGAAATAAAAATGGGTCATTTTTTTTAAAAAAAAATAACATAAAACATATATAGATTATACAATTTGTTTCACTTGAATACACCTATACCATATTTAGTAAATAATTTTAAGTAATTTTAAAGTGAGCAAATGGTGAGTGTTCAAATGTGGTTCACCTTCTTTATGATGAGTTAAGTTCTAACTCATCCATCGCCAAGAATGTATAAGTATTGTAATGAACAGAACACTAGTTGACGACAATTGAATGTATTTCGACACAACTTACCAAACTATTTCACAAAATTCTGATAAGCATAAAGCAAATAGTTAATTTGCAAATTACCAACTAATTGTATCAATCTTCACTGTTCCTTCTGTAAATATCGATCCATCTCCTTTAACTCAATTGTTCATGCATTATTCTAAGAAATGCGCTTCATTTCAGTTCATTCCTTATCGGGCTTCTGCCCAAATACATTCTATGTCTGTCCATTACCATATACTACTTATGTGGACATAAGTATCCAACACCACAATACTACTTGATATTTAATGCATGTCAGTGATTTAATTGACTTTAAATATCATGATTTTACGCTAACACATCATGAAATTCATCTAGAAGCTGGGCGAAGTTATATATGTAGACTCTTTATTATAGAATAGAATGTCTGACCACCGCCATATATTACATATATGGATATAAGTAGACCACATTACAGTATTTATAAACAGTTGTCTACGCAAAATACTCAACATTCACTGGCCGAATACTATCAGTAACAGCGTTTTATGGGAGAGGGCAAACCTACTTCGAGCTGAAGATGAAAATAGGAAAAGACTTTGGGAGTGGATATGACATACATTGAGGAAATCACCCTAATTTATAATCCTGAAGCGAAGCGGAAAAGTGGAAGGCTAAAGAAAAAGATGAATGTTAACTGTAATGAAATGGAAAGGATTGTTGAGGACATGGTTGGATGAAGAACGCTGGTGGTTGGCCTATGCTCCTCGACGATGGGTAACAGGCGTAAATAAGTAAGTAGGTAAGATCTGACTCCAATTTAGATCATATGAATGATTGATTGTCAAAATATACATCCTGTCTATCTTCGTATGTGATAAAATGAATTAATCGGCGTTGATGAATAACGGAGTTAAATAAGTCAAATACGAGAATGGATTTACAATACATATATTTTGTATACTCATTGATTTGGACAGGAAATCAGAGGGATGAAGCGAAT
This sequence comes from Schistosoma mansoni, assembly GCF_000237925.1. Lineage (NCBI taxonomy): Eukaryota > Metazoa > Platyhelminthes > Trematoda > Strigeidida > Schistosomatidae > Schistosoma > Schistosoma mansoni. The sequence continues at coordinate 28,739,048 of NC_031498.1, read as the reverse complement.
AGAAGAGAGCGAAGCGAAAATGACGCGCATTGGAGATGGCAGGTAAGCCACCTCACTTTAACGAGGAGCTAATCGATATTTATAGTCACATTAAAAATGTGATGAATAGGAGAAGACACACAGACGTCCACATAAAAAGTAGTCACGATTAATAAGTGAGTAATTAACAAGGTCAAAACGTGACACAAGATGGATTGGTAAATTGTATTGTTCAGAAGTTATAATAAGGGTATATGGGCTTAACATATTAACCGACACAATATATATATATATATATATATATATATATATATATTGTCTAATTTTTGAATCACCGACTTTTACCAACCTGTTTTTAGTTGATAAAGAAATATTCATTTACAAACCAATGTCTATAACGTAATCTTATGATTTGTATTACGTGTTAGGTTAGACTGTAAGATGGTGGTTGGAGGTGATCAACAGGAAACCCTGGACCTTGGTTTCGTGCTACTTGGCGCTCGTCAGCAAAGTGTACCTGTAATCTTGAAGGAACTGATGCTCCCTGGCGGATTCGATCCCGTGTCACTCAGCTGTTGACTACTTACAACCACCATCTTATCTCAACATAGTGAACGCAGTGTCGAGCAACCTAGACTAGTGGCCACATTGCAACTTGATCGATAGCATTCGATCAGCACTAAGAAGGACTTGACACACACATGACATTGATCACCACCCGGTGATCAATCAATTGTGATTATGTTGGACTGTATGATAAATTACTATTATTTTATAAATCTTATTATGTGTCAATTGAAGCTAGACCACCAATGGAAACCTGGAAGCATTGGACGACCGTTTCGTCCTAATGTGTGACTCCTCAGCAGCGCGCATTCACGATTCAATCTCGCGAGATTTGAACCGAGGACCTACCGGTCTCGTGCGCGAGCACTTAACCACTAGACCACTGAGCCGGCATTCAATGGCGTTAATGTCTAACTTCAACCAATCCACGAAATTGAGCAACCATTTCTACTTTAAACAGCAAATCATATTGTATTTATGATTAAAATTGGTGGCCTGAAAAGGACTTTTTTACTAGAATATTATGTAATAATAATGTAATCATCGCTGTACTGTCGTTTTGAAATTATTCACAAAAGACTTGAACTCCGCAGAATTAATAGATATATGATACTGCAATAATTCTTATGATGTGTGAGATGGATTAAATTTAAATGTAAGAAAATGTTTATAGCGAATGATCATTGAGAAGTGATGGGCATTAAACTTATCCAATCTTTAGGGCTAGCTGAATTCTATTGACTAAGTTTCAATGTGATCATCAGTCTAAGTGACTAGATATCGCGTGCACTGATGTTGAGATGCTAGATGGTTTACAAGAAATCCTGGACATAAGTCACAGATTAGTTGGCACTTGTCAGTATGATATTACTCTAACGTTGACAGTGTTTATGAGTTTTAATCAGTTTCACAGTCTTTTTTGAATAATTCAAGAACAGTGAAATCACCTATCAAACTTGGTTTCAAGTGTCTATAACCGAAGATCTCAAGGCATATTAGTCACATTGTAGCCGTTCGTTTCTGTGTAAAAGAAAAAAACTTAAAACCTTACAATGATATCATAGCATTTTTTTCCATTATTCCATTTATAACAAAGACAGGAAACTACATTGGGAAAGAACATGGAAACAATTTATACTGAAGAAAGTTACTTGTAATGTTGTTAGGAAACGTTATAACCATATTCTTATAGCTGTATATGCCTATGTACGTTTATATGTATACACATATATATATCATGTATATGCTATAAATAATTCATTTCCTACTAAGTGGTTTAATTTTTCTTTACTAAAAGTCATTGACAATACAAGCTGTGCCATTTTCCAAATAGTCTATTCACAATCATGTTTGCTTAAGCTGAATTAATATGTCTAGGTTTTAAACTAATTCTACAATAACAAAAAGGTTTTGGAAACCTTTTCAGTTAAACAATAATTGTCGGACTCCTCAGCAATGCACATCCACGAACCCGCATCATGAGATTTGAACCCAGGACTTATGAGTTTCGCACGCGAACGCTTAACCTCTGGACAACTGAGCTGGCATCCAACGCTGTTAATGTCTAACTTCCATGTAGTAGTTATGTAGTGTAGATCTTGAGTGGTTTTAATTTAAATTCCATTCAGCATAGATATACGATACATTTTACATTTCTTAGAAACTGGATTATTGAAAACCAATGACCATAAAGTTTATGTACATTTTTATAATTGTATTATACAATAAATTTAATACTACTGAAATGACAAAATCTTATCTTAATTTCATAGTTGAGATCATGAGTCAATTGAAGCTGAACCACCATGGAAAACCTGGAAGCACTGGATGACCGTTTCGTCCTATTGTGTGACTCCTCAACAGTGCGCACCCACGATCCGGCCACGTGGGATTCGAACCGAGGACTTACCATTCTCGCGCCAGAGCACTTAACCTCTAAACAACTGAGCCGGCATTCAATGGTGTTAATTTCTAACTTCAACCAAACCACGAAGTTGAGCAACCGTTCACCAATTATCTTATTTATTTATAACATTAGAACAAAAACTAAGTTTGTTGTAGTTGATGCAATCATTACACGAAAATTTATCTTATCTATGCAATTTTATACCTTAGGTTCATTAGATCACCTAAACCTACTATTGTTACAACTTGTGGCCTTGTGCTCCTATCAATATATGATGTAAAGATACCGCCAATTAGAGAACAGTGAATAATCGACCGGATCAATGACTTATAAAACCTGTATGGGACTCCTTAGCAGAAAAAAGTTAACAGTAATCATTCCAGATCAAGTTTAACAAGAAAAGCTGTCAGTCTTATATGTCGAATTCCGGATAGCTTATTTTATATGAAGTTTATACTGATCATGGTGTCCAAAAAGAAAACGAATGCTTCTTGTAACTCCATCATTAAACTATCCTTAAAAATAACAATAACTTCTAATTTATAGGCTTATTTAAAAGACATGTTCTGTTGTTAATAATGACAAGTTGTTACTATCAATAGTGCTCTGGAGCGAGACTGATAAGTCCTGGGTTCATATCTCGTGAGGCGGGGTCGTGGAGGAGTCCCATAATAAGACGAAACGGCCGTCCAATGCTTCCAGGTTTTCCATAGTGGTCTAACTTCAATTGACTCATGATTTTAACTATGAAATTGCTGAAATCTCCACAAAACGCCTTCTGATGTAAAAATTGTTGAATATTTTTTCCTAGAATCACACTCCTCTGCAGTATATATAATAATAGTATCAGTAGCTACATGATTATAATTACTATGGATTGTTAAATTTCATAATTTACATCATGTACTGAACTTAGTTACTGAATAATTGTTGCGTGGGAGGTGGGGGGAAATTATCGATTTATCCATGCTAGATATCTCTTAACGATATCACTTGTGACGTCATAGACAATTAGTGTATATAGTGAACAGTTGTCATATTGTATTACATAAAGGGTATCCTACATTATTTCTTATTAAAGAAGTACTTAAACATTAAAATTTAGAATTTTTTTGTTTTTTTTGGTTCCATTAACCGAACCTGGTAACAATGATATAATAGTAGGTGTAATTGATAATGCAATTCATTGTCCATTAAACACCCACTGAACAAATGTATCTATGACTAGTCATACATACATCTTTTACATTTGGTCATTATTTATGTGATTACTCATTGTAATATAACTTGTAAATGGATAATCCATTATTCTGGGTTTTATCTTTAAATCACTTAATTTAGTATCAAAATTTCCTAGTCTAGCAAATACTTACCATGTCACAGATAGTCAACTGTTTCATATATGAACTAAATTTCAATAGTTGAATTCATTAGTCGATATAAGCTAGATCAATATTGAAAACCTGGAATCACTGGACTGTCGTTTCGTTCTAGTATGTGACTCCTCAGCAGTGCTCATCTACTATACCGCATATGGGATTTGAACCCAGGATTTTCGGTCACGTGTGCGTGAACATTTAACCTCTAGACCATTGAGCCATCATCCAACTATGTTAATATCTAAGTTCAACAAATTGATGATCATGTAAAACCTTTCATCCCTTGTTTGAGTTAGATACCTGTCCCTAACCGAAACAGATTGGACTCTACTGGTCATGGCTTCTCACTAAAACTCTAGGAAATCATCTTGGAGCCAGTCATCAGTGAGCACATGATGATTATCATCAGAATGGGGTTTGTGGAGATTGTAGTAATCTTCATAGTTGAATTGATAAGTTAATATAAGGTAAATTTATAACTAAATTTCAAACATTCTACGTATTTTGATACTTAAGAACATGCTGATCTACTTTGCATTAATTAATTAAATGAATTATTTACTTTAATTAACTGTACCCAATTCGTGATTATACTACTACATAAACAAATAAATAATAATGATATACGTTTTCAGTAGCAGCGAACTTCGGAATAAATTCTGGAATTACTTAGTGGAAAAAAATTTCATTACCGTAGTCAATAATGATGAGACAAATCCAAATACCAATTTACAGCACCGAATTTTGTTTGCACCATATCAAAACTTTAATATATATATATATATATAGTACCATTTAGGAACTCCGCTCGTAGCTCTTCTAGAGTTACTGCCGGTCCCAAGCCCGAGTAAACGAAGAGGGTTGGGCATGGGGTTAGCGACCCCATCTCATAGAAAACTAACTCGATAAAAAAACGCTAACTTACGCCTGTTAGCCCTCCTAAAGAAGCATAGGCAGCCCACCAGTATTCTCCATCCAACTCTGCCCTGGGAAATCCTTTTCACTTCTTTCCAGTTAACATTCATCCTTTTCATATCTCCCTCTATTTCCCGGCGTAATGTGTTCTTTGGCCATCCTTCTTTTCGCCACTCTTCCGGATTCCAAGTTAGAGATTGCCTTGTGATGCAGTTTGATGATTTCTTTAATGTATGTCCTATCCACTTCCAACGTCTGGCAGCTCGTTTGTCCACTCCCATAAAATGCTGTTGCTGATAGTATCCGGCTAGTGAATGTTGAGTATTTTGCGTAGACCACTGTTTGTAAATACATGTACCATTTAGACGATGGATTTAACAGTTCTCTACGTTTCAGCTCTGTACAGTAGAACTGACTGTTTTGACATTGGTATTGAAGATTCTCAATTTGAAGTTAGTTGATAGTTGTTTTGAGTTCCATATACTCTTCAATTGTAGAAATGCGGTCGTTGCTTTTCCAATCCTCGCCTTTACATCTCCATCAGATCCTCCTTGTTCATCAGTGACGCTTCTCAGGTATGTAAATGTTTCCACATCTCCCAGAGTTTCGCCATCAAGTGTGATTCGGTTGGTGTTCTCCATGTTTCACTTGAAAATCTTGCTTTTTCTCTTTGTGTATGTTGAGACCTATTGATGCAGAGGGTGTTGCTACATTCATTGTCGTCGTCTGTATTTATTCGTGTGTATGAGATAGGAGGTCAAGGTCATCTGCGAAGTCCAAATTGTCTAATTGGAAAAAAAACGCTAGCCAGAAAAAATGATTCAAACCATTTAGGACATGTTATGTGATTAAAACACATCTATTTTTACGACCTGTATTGACATAATTACCGCAAAATCCATTTAAAATTAACCCCAAAAAATATATTTTACTCATTTTTTTGTCATCGCGGAGATAATTCAAAAAATATTCATAATAGTAGGAAGTTAGGTTTATATCTTTCTAGAAATAAAAAAATACTAAGCGGAACATTTTGATTAACTTTTGTTAAATGGAAACTCTAAGATGATTTACAATAGTATAGAAAAGGGGTTTCTTGGGAAGTAATTAGTTAATAACTAAATTTTCGCCAAATCCGCCTATAGCTCTTCTAGAGTTACTGACGGTCCCAAGCCCGGGTAAAGGAGGAGGTTTAGGCATGGGGTTAGCGACCCCATCCCGTAGAAAAACTAACTCGCTAAACAGAAAAAATCATTCACACTATTTGCACTGTGCCCTGAGAGTTGAAGGAAGAATTATGACACCTCATGATGAAAGCCGAGATTTTTCGGAAGTCACGAGGTCGATGCCCCTTCTAACAACTAGAGCAACACTCTTTATGGAATCCTGAAGGGAAGCGGAAAAGAGGAAGGCCAAAGAACACATTACGCCGGGAAATAGAAACAGATATTAAAAGGATGAATAACAACTGGAAAGAACTGGAAAGCATTGTTGAGGACAGATTTGGATGGAGAATGCTGGTGGGCGGCCTATGTTCATTTAGGAGAGGGTAACAAGCGTATGTAAGTAAAGTAAATTTTCATCACTTAACGACAATGGAAAAACAAAAAAAAAATCACAGAAATGCCTTCTGTTCTGTTTTCGAATAATTCAACATACAGTGCTTTAAGGTTTCTTAAAATCTTGACAAATTTAGACCATTGAGTAGATCATCAGTGGATCATACTTCGAAATTCGATCAATTTTTTCATATGGTGTTGTAAATGGGTAGTTGAATTTGTCTTATCATTATTGACTACGGTGATGAAATGTTTCTCAACTAAGTAATTTCAGAATTTACTCCAAAGTTCGCTACTACTGAAAACGTGTATCATATTTATTTATTTGTCTATGTAGTAGTATGCTTATTAATTAAGTACAGTTAACTACAATTACTGAATCCAAACGTATTCCTTAGACATTTTATAAGTATGCATTGTAAGATAATTGGAATTCGTAAGAAATATGACAAAATTTGATATGCTTAGTCAAACTAATACATCGGCTTAGTGGCCTGAAAATTAAGCTTTCACAAGATAGACGGAAGGCCATATGTTCGATACCCGAATGCAGGATTGTGGGTGGAGACTACTGACTAGTTTTAAATCAGAACTAAACGGCTGTTCATTGCTTCCAGGTTTTCAACGGTGATTGAACCAAGATCAGTTAATAAGTTGAAAACTGTGAACATTCCAAAATCCTCATTAAACACTATGCTGATAACAACGCGTTAATACTAAACATTTCAAAAACTCCAATTGGCCTAGTGAACGAAAGCACCTTTAACATTGCAAACACAACAAAAAAGTTGATTAGTACCTAATAAGTTTAAATGTTTCATACCTTGTGATAAAAGAACTTCCTTCAGCCAAGCATTGAAATAATCTATTAACTAATCAGACGAAGAGAATTAACTTGGCTAACAGGAATTATAGATCAGAAGGGGTTTTGTGGAGAATTTAGTATTTCCATAGTTGAAACCATGAGTCACTTGAAGCTAGACCACTATGGAAAACCTGGAAGCACTGGAAGGCCGTTGAGTCCTATTATGGAACTCGGGATCGTGGATGCGCACTGCTGAGGAGTCACATAATAGGACGAAACGGCAGTCCAGTGCTTCCAGGTTTTCCATGGTGATCTAGCTTCAATTGACTCATAATTTCAACTGTCAGGAATTAGCTAAAAAGTAAAACTTATTCCAGTGGATTTGAGTGGATTTTGTTGTCAAACATTGTGATACAACGAATACACGAATAAGGCGATGAAAGTAATATGCGGAGTTTAATGTAAGCTCTCAGTGTAAAAAAAACTTTATAAAGAAAAGATTTCGTTTCAAGTAAATCAAACGTTTTTCTTCAGTCAAAAAAAGTAAAACGTATGACATGAACGAAAGATTACTATCAAACGTCAGTACTGACGACTGTTCAAGTTTACTTTTGCTGTTAACTTCATGTAAGTTAATAAGCCAAAAAGTTCATAGTGTCGTATGTGCTGCTGATGTTGACAGATATAAGTAGTATGTATCACCAGTTGAAAGTAGAATGCTTGGATTCGAAATGTTGAGAAGATTGAATAGAAGAGAAGGAGGACAAAGAGTGACTGATACAGAAAGGAAAGAACAACAATGTCTGAGACAATTGAGGGATATTTTGCAAATGAAGTATTTACTGTATAGCTCTCAGTATTTACTAAGAGATTCTATAATTTTGTATTCAAATACACTCGGTTACCCCCCATTTATGATCTCGTTCACTGCAATAGTTACACAAAAAGTGTAAAATGATACACCATCTGAAAGTGTAATATCTGACATGGTTAACAGTTGCTTTAAACATGAATCATATATGTGTGTTACCAAAAGTGTGAACTATATGAAAGATCATATGTAATTGACCTATTTAAAAGCTTGGAAAAGAATGATTGTTTTTGTCTGATATTTTGTAGATATATCATTAACATGTGTATATGCTATAATAGGTAAGGTAACTGTATGTAAACAGTATGCTAAGGAATGCCGTTGATCATCATCATCATCATCATCACCATCATTTTTTTATTCTTACAACATGAATCCCTATAACAAAAGCAGTCATGACATCAAAGTATGTTTTTTATTCAAAAAGATTCACGTGTTTCAAAATATAAATGAATACAATTCAGTTCCCTTTTATTCGACGGGAACAAAAAGGAGGAAAAGAATTTAAATTACTATCTCTTAACACTAAACAAAATAAATGGTTGTGACAAAAGACAGCTGGTAACCAAATGCTTTTCCCTATACATCAAGATAAACAAATAGAGGGTAATCATGAAAGTAAATAAATGAATGAAATGTCACGTTGAATCATCTTCGTCATCATCATCATCATTATGATCATCACGGGGTAAGCAGTTTCATGTTGATCGTACGACTGTCAATGTTTGGCCTAACTATTCAGTGGAGAACACTTTTGTAAAGATAAATAATATGAAACGAAGATAAACAATTACTTAAGTGATATATATAAACAAATGAGATTTGAAGGTTTTTGGCAGAAAGCGAGAAATGATACCCAATTTCTTCGTTAAACAAATAGAAAGAACATTACAATTAAAAGTAGTAGAAAATAATGAATCATTTGTTTCTTATTCTCTCTTATTCATTGTTTTGTCACGACAAAGAATAAACTAATGATTTCAGCAAACTGCTATGGTGTGTGCTACTGCTGTCGACAGATATTAGTAGTATGTATCATCATCATTGATGAACACTGTGGATCTGATGCAAATGTGAAAAACAATTGTCAACCAACATCAAGATCAGAATTTTCAATACAAATGTCAAGATAGTTCTACTGTATGGGGCGGAGATGTGGGGAAATACGAAAATCATCATCTAGAACATACAGGTGTTTATTCACATTTGTCTAAGCAAAATACTTCGGATCTGTTGGTCATACATTATCAGCAACAACCTACTGTAGGAGAGAACCAACCAGATTTCAGAGGAGGAAGAAATCAGGCATAAGTGCTGAAAGTGGATAGGACACACATTGAGGAAATCACCTAACTGCGTCACAAGCCCTCACATGGAACCCTGAAGGCCAAAGAAGAAGAGGAAGACCAAAGAACATATTTCTCCGAGAAATGGAAACAGACATGAGATGAATGAACATAACTGGATAGAACTAGAAAAGAAAACCCAGGACAGAGTGGTTTGGAGAATGCTGGTCGTCGACCTATCCTACATCGGGAGTAACAAGCGTAAGTTAAGTAAGTTAATCATCAATCGAAAGTGAAATACCTGGTGTTTGAAGGCTAAGAAAATCGAAGAATAAAGAACGAGAATAGAGAATGATTGGTATGGAAATGAAGAAACAATCAAGTTTGAGACAATTGAGGGATATTTTTCAAATATAGTATTTGCTGTATGGTTCTTATACCTTACTAAGATGTTCTGTACCTTAGTGTCTAAATACATTTGGTTGCCCAAACTTGTATTCTCGTTTACTACACTCCCTCTCTGTTAACTTCATATACATAGATAGGATCTGTGTTCTTTAATCGATAAATTGTTTGCTTATTCATTACCTATTAAGTAATTTAATAAGATTTGTAAACAAGTAAACATTAACCAACAACATGAACATGATATGAAGAGAAAGAAAACAACCCTAATGGTTTGTATTACATTTACAAAATCATTTGTTTATTTTTGTATTTTACCGCCTGAATGTAAACAAATTTAGATAGTCGGCATTCATAAACAAGTTTTTAGATGATAATCAAAGTTTTCTTTCACATTTTATAGTCATGTTTATTTGGAATATGTATATACATATATATAATTGAATAACCTATTTGTAATAGTTTATTTGGAATGATCATATTGTTTATAAGTAAAGATGGATAGTGACTAGTAGTGGAATGAAGGATTTGCGTTTCGTCCTATTTAAGACTCGTCAGTTGGATATATCTGCATCTCAGAGTTGGTGTTCACTCTGGGACTTGAACCCAGTACCCTTCGCTTCAAACGTCAACACGTTATCCACTTAGCTACTCAGTCCTGATAGCCATCTGCTTGTGCAGTTTAAATTCACTTGATAACAACAGACTGATCAATTGCAATCCTAAGAAACAATGGGAAGATACAAGCGAACAATATAAAGTGGACCCTATTGTTTGTTGATGTTTTTCACTTAACGTTTTTCCTTAGAAAGAAAGTGAACTGTAGGGAAGCAACAACTATCAGTATAGAGATTTGTGGAGATTGCAGTATTTTCACAGCTGAATTCACCATTTGATCGAAGCTAGTCCAATGCTTTCAAGTTTTCAACGATGGTCTAGCTCAGATTGACTAGTGAGTTCAATTGTGAAAATAACAATTAATCAGAAAGTCTTCTATTTATTTTTGCATCATATTGATACGGATTTGAGCCGATAATAATTAAACGATTAGGCCAATTAATTTTGCATTACTCAACTATCATGATACATTTTGACGACTGAGCTAAGATATGTAGTGATAAATATCTGTCACATCAATCATAATATCATACTGTAGTGAACAAGAACACGACTGGGGACAACTGAATGTATTTAAGCACGAACTACAGACTATCTCACTAAATTCTGATAATCATACAATGAAGAGTTAATTTGAGAAATAACCATCAATTGTCTTAATCTTCACTGTTCCTTCTGTAAATATCAATCCATCTACTCTAATTTCATTGTTTATGCATTTTCCTACCAATTGCTCTTCATTTCAGTTCTTTCCTTATCGATCTTCTGCCCAAATACATTCTATGCCTGACCATCATCATATACTACTTATGTGGACATAAGTCGCCAACACCACAATACTACTTGATAATCAATACATAGTTATATAATATACCCTTGTGGGCCAGGGTAATCTTGCACTGGTTTTCAGGTGAACCAGACACCATCCAGACTTTCACGCGGCAACCCAAACAGTACAGCTCAATCCCGTTTAACAGGAGAGCCAGACACTGCCCAGGCTTAGCCCAAGCAGTACAGCTCAATCCCGCCCTATAGGAGAACCAGACACTATAAAGGCTTCAACGTTACAATCCGAACAGCTCAGCCCAATCCTGTGGCGCAACCACTCAGGTATCAAACACCCTGGTGGACCAAATCAATACATGTCAATGATTTAATTGACTTTAAATGTTATGATTTTACTTTAGCACATCATGAACTTCATCTACAAGCTGGACGAAATTATATATGTAGACTCTTCATTAAAGAACATCTATTAAAAGTAAAGAAAACATCTATCTGTTATTTCATAGCCTCCAAGTTATATCACTCGGTTTTATATCTTAGGTTATAAAAATTGATATTACAAAACATTGACAGTATCAATCAAATCAGTTCCGTTTTAATGATGATAAAGCTTAAGTGTTATTTTGTTGGACCACTGAATTTTTGGTTAGAAATTGGATTTCATATCCGTAACTTACTATAGTTTTAAATTTCATGATTCTTAACATATAATTTTGATAGTTGAGATCATGAATCAATTGAATCTAGACCACTATGGAAAACCTGAAAGCACTGGAAGATCATTTCGTCCTACTGTGGGACGCTCGTTTCGTGGGTCGATTGAAGTTAGTCATTACCACCGTTGGATGTCGGCCGGCTCAATAGTCTGGTGGTTAAGCGCTCGCGTGTGAGAATGATAGATCCTGGGTTCGAATATCGTGGATGCGGATGCACACTTCTGTGGAGTCCTGCAACAGGACGAGTTGGCCATCCAGTGCTTCCAGGTTTTCCATGATGGTCTAGCTTTAATTGACTCATAATTTCAACTATAGAATCTTAGTATATTTAAATATTTCTTCAATGTAACATCATCATATAACAGTTGATGATGACATTTAAATAAAGTACCATATTATATATGAAAAGAAAAACACAATAAAATATGTTCAAATGGACATATATCAAGTGTCATTGTTGTTTATCAAACTCCTATACTATTTGCCAGAAAGAGGTGTAAACAATAATAAAAATATGAATGATAACAATCATGTGAAATATGGTAAATGGATGTAGTTTAAAAGATAACTTCAAAACCAATTACTGTCAAATGATCCGATCAACATGGCAGATAGAAAATTATGATCATCAATAGCGAAACATATAATTGAATAAGGACATAAAATGAATATCAATACAGCTTTTCAAACCCCTACTGTATAAGAATTGTCAGGTTTATTGAAGACGTGATTGTTGAATAGTTTAACCCCCCACCCCCTTTTGTGTATAAAAATAATTTGTCATAACCTTTGGATTTACCCTGGTAATCTTCAAGTTGAAAGCGTGAGTCAATTGAAGCTAGACCATCATGAAAAACCTAGAAGCACTGAACGGCCGTTTCGTCCTATTATGAGACTCCTCAGCAGTGCGCATCCACGATCCCACACTCGCGAGATTCGAACCCAGGACCTACCAGTACCGAGCCAGAGTCCTCAACCGATAAACCACCGAGCTGGCATCCAACGGTGGTAATGTCTAACTTCAACTGATCCACGAAGTTGAGCAACCATTCACCAATTGTCTTCAATAAGTTCCTATCTCACAACAGACGTGGTTTTGAACTCCACTGGTCACTGCTTCTCACTAGAACTCCTTGATGTACTTCTCAAAGTCAGTCACTAATGCTTCCAGGTTTTTCATGGTGGTGTAGCTTCAATTGACCCACGATTTCAACTATGAAAAATACTAAATCTCCACAAAAACCCCCTCTGATAATTAATTTTCAATTTATTTTATACTTAAACTTTCATTTAATTGACCTTTATTAATTTTTATATAAAATGTCCTGATATGTATATGTGTGACCAGTTTGTTTGAAATGTATGATGAAGGTACATCACATTTTTCAGATCAATTCCATCTTGTCATTGTTCTATCAAAATAAGGAAATTCATAAAAATGAATCTATTTATGTTCATTAGCTAGTTAATCATAAACAAGAATAAATAATAGGAAAAGTTTATTCATTCACTTGGTATTGCTTGTTTAAATATTGTCATTGATGTTTAGGACTGCAATTGATAAGTCATTTATTAGCATATATGCATGCTGTGCAAACTGCCTTGATATTGCCTTAATTCACAAGCATTATAAGCAAAGATGAATAGTGGCTAGTAGTAGAATCAAGGACGAGCGTTTCCTCCTATTTGGGACCAGTCAACTAGATGTATCTATATGTCAGAGTTGATGTTCACTCTAGGACTTGAACCCAGTACATCTAGCTGACAAGTCTCAAATAGGATGAAACGCTCGTCCTGGATTCCACTGCTAGCTACTATCTATTTTTAGTGTTTAACAATGTTTTTTTTTCGTAAACTTAATAATAACTTTTCAGCTTTGAAGGAAGCTTTTAAAATTACTTCAGCTCTTAAATGGTTAAACATCAGTTCATTGTACTACTATTGAATATTCATTTTACACCCTTGAAAATATGATTATCCTAAATTGTTTTAATACTTAACAATATGATCTTGTGGAAAGTCGATTGAAATTTGTTAATGTTATATATATATATATATAGTACAAAGATAGTTGGATCATAGTAGTACTTCTTCAATCAGTCCAATTCATGTAAATAGGCTTGAAAGAGAAAACTATAGAATTTTCATTTTTTTTTAGCCTAAATAAAAGAAACTACAACATATGTGCTTATCATTTATATTTTTTTCTTTTTTTTAAAAAAGGAAAAAAAGAGAAAAGAAAAAAAGAAAAAAAGAAAATGAAGAAGAAAAGAATGAAATGTCATTTTGAGATTTCAACATTATTCATAATAAAACAGATTGTATTGAATATAATCAGGTAGATATTGTTACTACCTATGAACAATTATAAGTAAATACCATATGCTACTATTAATCAATCATTCAATCAATCAATCAGTCATCATAAATATATCTATTCTGTCAAATATTCAATCTGTTGAATAGTTATCTAGTTAAGATAAGATGGTGGTTGGAGGTCGTTAACAGGAAACCATGAACCCGGGTTTCGTGCTACTTGGCAATCGTCAGCAAGGTATACTTGTATTCTTGAGGGAATTGGTGCTCCCTAAGGGATTCGATCCCGTGTTATCTAGTTAAATTATATTATTGGTAAGTCTTATTTGTCATAATCATATTATAGTTAACTGGGTATTAGCGGAAGTAAACAAGCCTCTTAAAGTATTAATATCGAAATAATAAATAAATTGATAAGTTTCTTATTTAACAATGAATAATTGTATTATGGTATGGGTTACTTATATCCATATAAGTATTATATTACAATGGTCAAGCATTGAATGTATTTCAGTAGATGATCGGTAAGGAAAGAATGGGAATGAAACTCAATTAGTGTAAAAATGCATGAACAATAATAATCGGAGACGTTTAAGATTGAGTCAAATGATTGATATTTTGCACTTTAACCTTTTACTGTATGGTTGTCAGATTTTACTAAGATACGATATATGCTGAAATTCCTTCGATTGTCTCCACCCGTGTTTTTCACTTAAGAAGAAATCATGATCTCCGCATAGAACTGATAACAAAATTCATGATTCTGTATTGTTAGAGTAGTTATTTCCTCTTTGTTTATAAGTATAAAATACTCTACTGAATAACTACGGATCTCATTGCAATAAGAACCTTTGATGTAAAAGTTACAGTATTGTAGTAAATTCATACATTCCAGTCGAAAATATTCAACAGTCTTTTTTAATATTTTTTTATTGGAAAAGTAAGTACTTGCCATTAAACCTTAATTCGATCCTCGACAGTCCTCTCCAGTTCTTTCCATTTAACATTCATCCTTTTCATATCTCTTTCTGTTTACCAGTGTAATGTGTTCTTTGGCCTTCCTCTTTTCCGCTTCCCTTCCGGATTCCAAGTTAAGGCTTGCTTCCTGATTCAGTTTGGTGATTTTCTTAATGTATATCCTATCCACTTCCAACGTTTTTTCAATATGGTATTCCAGGGTATAGTTAATCATTTGTATTGCTCTCATTGTGCATAAACTCAACTAATAATCAGTTTACTTTGATCGAAATGCAATTACTATATACGGTATAACAACGCTTGTATTTAAATCACTTGTTAAAATGTCAGAAATATACTTCTTTGAGAATGGTGATATGAAGTTGATGTTCACTTGATGACTCGAACATCAACTCTGAGATACATGTACGTCCAGCTGATGAATTCCAAATAGAAAGAAATGCGCATCCTGAATTTCACTGCTAGACACCATCATCTCAGTTTATAATGCTTGTGAATCAATGCTATATCGAGGCAATACGCACAGTATGCATATATACCAATAAGAGACTCATAGATTGCAGTCATAAACATCAGTGAGTAGAGTCAAGTAAGCAATACCAAAGTGAATTTCAAATTCGCAAGTTTTATGATTACATTATTTAGTTCAGACAAAATTATGTCATAAAAAGTTTTGAGAGTAGTATATCGTACACTATCAGTTATAGACTAAATATTTGTGCGTAGTTGACATTCTAGTTGTTTACAGTTTACATAATTATGTTTTATGAATCTGGTGTTTAAATACAAAAAATATGCATCCATTTGAATAGTTTAGGAATATCAAAGAACACATATTGCCGAGAAATGGTAACAGACATAAGAGAATGAACAACAACTGGATAGAACTAAAAAGGAATGCCTAGGACAGAGTGAGTTTTAGAATACTGGTCTCCGGCCTATGCTCCATTGTGAGTAACGGGCGTAAGTGATTAATGATTCAGATTCATAAGTAAGTATCTGAATAGTTTGTTTATTTAAAACTTATTAATTTATTTTAATGATAATCATTTCTATACCAAATTAGTTTAAATATTATCACAATAGAGATTTTTAGAAATCATAATATTGTAACTAATGAATTGAGAATTAAATTTTTGATAAGTACCATTACTTACTTACTTACGCCTGTTATTACCAATGGAGCATAGGCCGCCGACAGCATTTACCAACTCACTCTGTTCTCGGCCTTCCTTTGTAGTTCTATCCAATTCTTATTCGTTTTTCTCATGTCTATCGCCTTTTCTCGGAGTGTTGTGTTCTTCAGTCTTCCTTTTCTCCTTTGACCTTCACGATTCCATATGAGGGCTTGCCTTCTGACACAGATGAGTGCTTTCCTTATCATGTGTTCTATCCACTTCCAGCATTTCATCCTGATTGCTTCCTCCGTTGAATGGAATCTGGTTTGTTGTCTCCCACAGTAACTTGTTGCTGATAGTGTCTGGCCAACGGATTCGAAGTATTTTGTGTAGATAACTGTTAAAAAACACCTGTATCTTCTGGATGATTGATTTCGTAGTTCTCCACGTTTCCGACACATACAGTAGAACTGTCTTGACATTTGTATTGAAAATTCTGATCTTGGTGTTGTTTGACAATTGTTTAGAGTTGCAGATGTTCTTCGGTTGTAAAAATGCTGCTTTTGCTTTGCCGATCCGCGTCTCCACCTCTGCGTCACATCCTTCGTGTTCATCATTGATGCTTCCCAGATATGTAAAGGTTTTCACATCCTCCAAAGCTTCTCTATCATGTGTAATTCGATTGGTGCATGTTGTGTTGTATCGGAGAATCCTACTTTTTCCTTTGTGTATATCGAAACCTACTGTTGCTGCGGCTGCTGCTACATTGGCTTTCTTCTCCTGGATTTGTTGTTGCGTGTATGATAGAAGAACCAGATCATCTGTTAAGTCTAAATCGTCCAGCTACATCCTAGCTGTCCATTGTATCCTGTGCTTTCCCCTTTCAGATGTTGACGTCTTCATGATCGAGTCGATCACCAGAAGAAAGAGAAAGGGTGTGAGTAATCAACCTTGTCTGACAACAGTCTTTACCTCATACCATACAAGGACAAAACAGTTATCTAATCTCTCGAAAATTTGGTCTAGCTTCGATGAACTCATGAATTCAACTATTAGTTTGAATATATATATATATATCAGTTTCTGTGGTATAGAAAAAGGGGTCACTATTAACCATATTATTCTTTTAATACAAAAAAAACAAAGACAATATCTATTCCAGGTAACCTACTAATTTATCAAACTAAATCCTCAAAAAAAACAAAAAAGAGAGAAGTGCCAGGGTTAAGAAGATAAATCTCAAGGTTAAGAAGAAGTTCACCTTTTTTTCGTTGTTTTTTTCCTTGAGAATTTGATAAAGATAACAAAACTAATCAAAAAATTGATTAAATAGAAAAAAAAATACCAAAAAACTTTTTTTTAATTTCTAAGTAAATATAATAGAATATTAAAAATCCCAAACAGATCTAGATAGATTACACTAAACTTTGTAGAACCATTTTTCTTTTTCTCTACTTTTTTCTTCTTTTTTCTTTTTCTCTTTTTTCTTCTTTTTCTTTTTTCATTTTTTCATTTTTTTTCATTTTTTTAAAATTTTTGTTTCCAATGGCTTTTCTATATGATCATTCTTCATTTGAATTCTTCTCTTTTTTTTTGTTTCTGTATTAATCTTGTATTAACCTAAATAATGAAAGTTAAACTTAAGTATATTTAATCATATTTATATGTTACTGATCCTTTTTTTTAGAGTTTACAATGTAGATTATTGAATTAAGAATCATAAGGATAATTTAATGAAACTATATTATACTCTTACAAGGTAATAAATTATCAGTTTTTCAGAAGGGGTTTTGTGGAGATTTTTGTATTTTCCATAGTTGAAATCATGAGTAAATTGAAGCTAGATCATCATGAAAAACCTGGAAACACTGGATGACGCGAGATTAGTAGGTCTTGGGTTCGAATCTCGTGAGGCGGGATCATGGATGCGCACTGTTGAGGAGTTTCACAATAGGAAGAAACGACTGTCGAGTGCTTCCAGGTTTTTTATGGTGGTCTAGCTTCAAGTGACCCATGATTTCAATCATCAATTTTTGTTTCTTTTTGAGAGGATGGTTGTATTAGGGTTCTTTCTCATATTTATTGAAATATCCTTTTTAAAAGTAATAATGAAGTATTAGAAATAAGTGAACTGTAGAAAATTTCAGTTATGAATCTATGTTCAACTAATTTAAATTATATGAATGAATATCATTCGAACAGTTGCTTTATGATAGATTGTTAAGTTTTGATTATGATCATGAATTGAACAATGTTAGACCACAATAAGAAAACTGGAAGTAATGGATGACTATTTCGTCCAAGTATGGGACTCTTTAGCAATGAGCATCCAGATCTCCGCACATCAAATGTGAACCCAAGACCTTCGATCTTGCGCAAAAATGTTTAGTCACCAGACCAATGGACTGTCATCTAACGGTGTTAATGTCTAACTTCAAACAATCCACTATATTGCACGACCACCTCCCATTGTCCTTGGTGAGTAACTGTCTCATATCCGACACAGATTAGCTTCACAACCCTATACTGTTAGTTATCATATGCCTGCTGGTGACTAGCTTCGAAAGTTGATTTTTGGAGTTCTAGTGAGAAACCATGATAAGTGGAGTTCACTGAATACAATGAAAGATGGCCACGCATTATCGTGGATTGTTTTAAGTTAGACATTAACACTGTTGGATGCCAGTTCACTGGTCTGCAGATGAAACATTTATGCACGGGATAAAATGTCATAGGTTCGAGTTTCATGTGCGCAGTCGCGGATGTGCATTGCTGAAGAGTTCCGTACTTGAACGAAACGGTTGTCCAGTACTTCCAGGTTTTCAACGGTGATCTAGCTTCAATTGACTCATGATTTCAACTATATATAAAAATTACTAAAAATCTCCACAAAAAGCCCACTTAATAACAATTTATTAACGTAATGATTGTGATACATTGGTATAAGAAAGCACGTTTTACAGGGGTTTTTTCTCACTCATTGTAACATTTAATGACATCAATTTTTGTCTAAGTGTGACAATTTGATAATATTTTATTTACTAAAACATTTGTTTATTTCTAGTATGGTACTTACAATCGATTTTATTCTCATGGTAACAATTTGGTCAGTACGATTGTGGTATGTGCTAATCATGTTAACGGATATAAGTAGTATGTATCATCAATCGAAAGTGAAATCCATGGAGGCGCAAGGTTAGGAAGATTGAAGAGAAAAGAAGACCAGAACAGAGAATGATTGGTGTGGAAGTCATAGACAATTCATTGACATTTTGCAAATGAAGTATTTACTGTAGGGTTCTAAGATTTCAATAAGAGAGGCTGTAATGTTGTATTCAAATACATATGGTTGTCTCCACTTGTGTTCTCGTCCACTACACGATATAAAGTTTATATTTCCCAATGTGACATTATTTCAGGCCAATATGTTTACAACTACTAAGTGTGAATTTACTTCAGTATACCAGATGTGAACTTTTTATTCTATGTGACAATTATATTCTTTATATTATTCCATGAGAACTTCACATATGTTCTGCACTATTTCATTATATATTTTCATCCATATCATACTTAATAATAAATCATCAAGTCATTCAGGAAGTCAATAAATTCGTCATTACCAACGTTTTTTTGTTCTCGTTTTGCTTCAAGGGAAATGTAATGGTAACCATTTCAAAGTAAAAGTAGTTGGGGAGGTCGGATAGCTTTTCTTACAATTAACATCTCAGTTGAATATTTCATTTCATTAAACATATCTGTGGAAGTATTTTTGGTTTTTCTTCTAACTGTATTACAGAAAAACATGATTGGTAATTAATCTATTTTGATAGTTGAGATCATGAATCAATTAAAGATAGACCACCATGGAAAACATGGAAGCACTGGACGGCCGTTTCGTCACAGTGTGGGACTTCTCAGAAGTGCGCATCCACGATCACGCCTCACTAGATTTGAACTCAGGACCTATCGGTTTCGCGCGCGAGCGCTTAATATCTAAACCACTGATCCTGCATCTAACGGTGGTAATGTCTAACTTCAACTGATCCACAAAATTGAACGATACATCCACCTTTGTCTTTGGTGAGTTACTATCTCACAACAGACCTGCTTGAACTCCATTGGTCACCCCTTTTGAAATTCATTTATTAATTATTAATTTAATAAATGAGTTCATTGAAATAAAATTTTATTGAAAAGAAAATTTAGTTTTCTTATCTCACCAAAATCATAAATTAAAATGTACTCGGACCGATTAGTGCCATGTCTGATAAATTTTTTTCTACTTATTGATAATTACATCTTATGTGCATGTAGTGTTGGTTACTATGCTAAACCCATATGACTTATTCTAGATTCTATATTGCCTAATTTATCCATTCTTGGTTGGTAATTAGTTTAATTTAATAGTTGAGATCATGAGTTAATTGAAGCTAGACAACCATGGAAAACCTAAAACCACTACACGGCTTTTTCGTCCCATTGTGGGACTCCTCAACAGTGCGCCAGTGACCAGTGGAGTTGAACCAGGTCTGTCGTGAGATAGTAACTTACTTAAGACATTGATGGATGTGTCGCTCAATTTCGTGAATCGGTTGAAGTTAGACATTAACACCGTTAGATAACAGCCGGCTTAGTGGTTTAGAGGTTTAGCACCAACGCGCGAGACCGGTGGGTCTTGGGTTCGAATCTCGCGGGTGCGGGATCGTGGATGAGCACTGCTTAGGAGTCACACAATAGGACGAACGGCCGTCTAGTTCTTCCATGTTTTCCATGTTGTTCTAGTACTATCCCAGTACTATTCAATAAATCAGTTCACATTAAAATGAACGTTACCGTCTAGCTGAGAAATACATAGATATAAGCTGTTAAACGTCCATGTATTATAATCATAAATCGACTTTACCATACTAAGAAATTCCATCAATCTTTATTAGGTATGTGTTAGGTGGTAACTTTAATTCCACAAATGTTAAATAAATAACTTATATATGTCATAGCATTTAAAGAATACATGTATTGAGTTATTAGTATTATGCCTAAAAATGTCTGAAGGTTGTTTATCATCTATTTATGAATTAGAAAATAATCCAGTGCTACTATAATTTATAGATGACGTTTGAACGGCGCTAAAGTGGCCTTGAGATTGTTCACCTACAGATTAGGGCTAAATGAGAGTTTTAAGCATATGTGAGGGATGAGGATTGTGATTTACTATTGATGATTAGGGATAGAGATTAGATTTAAAGTTTTCATTATGAACTGACATCAGCTAAAATGCCAAGATGCTATGGGTTCGAATCTCGCGTGTGCGGGATCGTGGATGCGCACTGCCAAGAAGTCCCATAATAGGATGAAACGGCCGTCCAGTGCTTCCAGGTTTTCAATGGTGGTCTGGCTTCAATTGACTCATCATTTCAACTATGAAGATGCTATTTAGTCAAATGGATAAAGAATTTCCAGCCAAAATCCAAGATCAGTTATCGTAAATCTGATTGGCTCGTTCATAAATTATAGTCTCGTCAATATTTCCACTAGTGAACATTATTGAATTATGAATATGTAAACAGATATATTTGCTTCAAATCTATACAATGCAAATATGTTAAACTAAGACACCCAGTAACAGTGAGCTGAATCACATTTGCAATTTTCATGATTCTAAATTAAAAGACAAATATCCATACCTTCAGAAAGATAGAATTAAACCGTTTTTTCTATAAGCAAAGATGGATAGTGACTAGCAGTGGAATCCAGTTTGACGCGCGTTTCGTCCTATTTGAGACTCGTCAGCTGGATGTACCTGCATCTCAGAGTTGATGTTCACTCTGTGAATCGAACCCAGTATCTTTCGCTTCAAACGCCATCACGTTATCCACTCAGCTACTGAGTCCTGATAGCCACTTGCTTGTGCAATGAGGTGAAGTTTAAGTTCACTTAGTATTACTTGTTTGAATCTTTCCAATGATGTTTAGGACTACAACTGGACGAAACGCGCATCAAACTGGATTCCACTGCTAGTCACTATCCATCTTTGCTTACAATGCTTATGAAATAAGGCTATATCGAGGCAATACGCAAGCTTTTTCTATGTTTAAATATCTTCTTAGTAAACTTTTGAATTCGTTCTTAACACAAATCCAAGTCTATTTATTTGGTCATAATAGAAAATTCTTTTCCATAACACATACCTTCAAAAGAATTCAATTCAATGTTCTTTAACACCAAATATCCCATGAATTTTTAACAACTGTTTCTTTACAAAAATTCTGTTATATACACCAGTGAAAAAATGATTAGTTTCCCAATACCAACCGAAACTTCTATGTGTTTGAATAAACATTCAAAAAACTATACTGAACTACTTATATAATGTAAACATTGATGCCAAAAAAAGTTATTTAAATTCACTTGGTAGTCTTTACTTGAATCATCACATTGATGTTTACGACTGCTATTGATCAGGATCTTATGGGTATATCTGCATAATGTGTGTATTGCCTCGATATTACCCTAATTCACAATCATTATAAATGGATAGTGACTAGCAGTGAAATTCAGGACGCGCGTTTCGTCCTATTTGGGACTCGTCAGTCGGATGTATCTGCATCACAGAGTTAATGGTCACTCAGCTGAGTGGATAACGCTGTGGCTTTTGAAGCGAAAGGTTGTAGATGTTTACATAAACAGACGCCTTATTTTGTGACTTGATCGCATTATTATTACCAATAAAATTGTACGACGTGCTAGTTAGTTAATCAGCTGCCTAGTGCTAGATTATTCCTAAATGAATATATTGATTATTTCGAAGAAGATTTCATCGTTATTTCGTTTCCACGTCAATCGTTCTCTGTTCTTGTACTCTTTTCTCCGATCTTCTTAACCTTCTACCATTATGCATTTCATTTTCGATTGATGATAAATACTACTTATACCAGTCGGCATCAGTAGTAAACACCACAACATGTGTATGATTGAATAAATGAATAGGATTGGCTTTTTCATCAAGATTATGTTTCATACTGAAATGTAACCCACCAGAAAGTTCTACTTTCCTTTTTTTAATGTAATTTACCCAGATACATAGAGCTTTAGGTAATATTAAGTATAAAAAGGTATTCAATTAACTGGGGGTTTCTTTTTTTTTTATTATTTTACAAAAAAAAACAACATCAAAACAAAAAGCATAAAACTTTATGGATGATTTCATTATCCAACCCTTTTTATTGATAAACATAATTTCAACACCACCCCTGTAAAATATCGAATTTCTGAAAATAATGTAATTTTATGTATTTTCCACTATATCACTGAGGCGAAAAAAATGGTTTAACCCCCCCCCTTTCGGTTCTATTATATGTATTTATGTAAATAAGAGTACAGTAGATACTTTATTCTATTACTTAAGTCAGTATATATGATATGATAGGTAATATAATCATAAGATGTAGTTATACTTAGCTTTTCTGTTAAACGATTCACTTTCTATAAAACATTAATGTGTAGTGTTAGCTACTTATGTTGATAGATATAAGTAGTATGTAGCATTAATTGAAGGTAGAATGCATATAAACAAAACAAGATTGAGAAGATTCAATTGAATAGAACAGAAAGATAAACAGAAAGTAAGTATAATAAAGACAGAATTGAAAGAATTCAGAAACATTTAAAGGACAACTGATTAAAGATGTAGAAATTTTTTATTTAATGTTTTTATTATTTATTTATTTAAACACATAAATATTGGTACAAAACAACACCAGATATATATGCGCCACATAAATCTCACTTCATTTGTATGAGGACTGTGATACTGCCTGAGTGCCCAAACGGAAACAGGTGGTTTTCTTAGGGGGCCACACCCGAAGCCTTTCACCTAAAGATCTGATCCATAAGGCAGTGGAGATGCAGTCCCATGGTAGCCGGTGACCAACGATTGATTCATACGCCATTTGTTCCCTCAGGATACTGGAGCCCATATGCACCATTGGTTTGGAATCAGGGTTTTCCAACTGCCCTAGGTGGATTTCCGTGTCCACCAACCCGGTTAAAGCGCCGGAAATTCACTTTTCGTCCTCTCGATCTCGTAAACAACACCCTGCTGCGAGAAGGCAGTGAGTAGGACTTCCCTGGTAGAGGCTTTATGCGCGTGGCCATGTGAGAGCATTTGGAGAGGGAGAACGGACTCTCCCCACTCTTGTCGTACCAAAGCATTTGGGGGCGTTTAATGTATGGTTTTCATACTTTGTAAAACAACTCTGTAATTTCGCAATAAACAATGAATTGTTTATCCCCACTTAAGTCTTCATTCAATGCATACATGCTTTAAAGAGAATGTTTATAAGAAATTAAATACTACTAAGTCTTTTAAACTGTTTCAGCTGATAATTGGTTGTTATTGAAATATACATCCTGATTTTTGAGGTTGGACATTAACACCGTTGGATGCCGGCTCAGTAATCTATCGGTTAAGTACTCTGGCGCCAGACTGGTAGGTCCTGGGTTCGAATCTCGCGAGGTGGGATCGTGGATGCACACTGCTGAGGAGTCATATGATAGGACGAAACGGCCGTCCAGTGATTCTATGTTTTCCATGGTGATCTAGCTTCAATAAACTCATTATCTTACCTATAATATTCTCATATATATTCATAGACAAACTTAAATTACATTATTGAATAATACAACTAAATAAATCAAATATGAGAATGAATTTCGAATATGTGTATTTCGTACAATTGTTGATCTGAACAGGTAATTAGGGAGACAAAAGAAAGAGGAAATAGTGAAGTAGATTAGAGAAGGCAAGCGATCCAAGTGTGTGAATTGATATGAATAGTGTGACCAAAAGTAATTGACAGGCAATATAATGAATAGGATAAGAAGTGTATACACATACCCTCATATACAATCAATCAAGTTTGATAAGCAACTAATCAACAAAGGTTAAGATGTAATTTGAGAAGAATAGATTAATAAGTTTGTCCAGAAGTTAGATTAAGCTTGGTGGGTTCGATATAAAACCAGTCACTTCAGTCTATCTTGTATATTTTTTAAATGATCCAATGATTGAATAACTTTTATGATCAAATATAATAACTTTTTAACTTTATTACCTTTTGATTGCGTAATCCATTCGAAATATTGATTGTAACAAATATCGATAATTCTTGGGACGAAAATATTGATTTTTTATTAGTTTCTTAACAAAGATTTTCTAGTTTATTTTATTCATTTTAATAAAAGATTAATTTATCAAAATTGATATACATTCTATAGTTGAAATCATAAGTTAATTAAAGTTAGATCACCATGGAAAACCTGGAAGCACTAGACAGCCGTTTCGTCTTATTATAGAACTCCTCAACAGTGTGCATCCACCATTCCACCTCGTGAGATTCTAACTTAGGACCTATCACTCTCGCACGCAAGCGCTTAACCTCTAGAACCACTCAGTTGGCATCCAACGATGTTAATGTTTAACTTCAACCAATCCACGAAATTGATCAGCCGTCCACCATTGTCATCAGTGAGTAGTTATCTCATAGCAGACCTGGTTGAACTCCACTGGTCACTACTTCTCACTAGAACTCCAAGAAATATCTCTTGAAGCCTGTCACTAGTGAGCACATGATCATAATCAGAAAGAATTGTGTGGATATTATAGTAATTTTAATAGTTGAGATCATAAATCAATTGAAGTTAGACCATCATGGAAAACCTGGAAGCACTCGACGGCCGTGGATGCGCACTGCTGACGAGTCCCACAATAAGACGAGTTGGCCACCCAGTGCTTCCATGTTTTCCATGGTAGTCTAGCTTCAATCGATTCATGATCTCAACTATTAAAAAAATATAAAACAGTCGAAAATATATCCATAACGGAAAGTCTTATATCAGATATTTGATTTTTCTAATAAACTGTAATTACAAACGAATTATATTATATTTAAAAATAATGTATAAAAGTATAGCAATTGTGAATATTGTAGTACTTTTACAGTTGAATTCATGAGTGGATCTAAGCTAGACCACCATTGGAAACGTGGAAGCAATGGATGAGGGATTCTTTCTATTATGGGACTTCTCGGCAGACATGTTGGAGGGTGATTGCACGATATTAGAAATCGATTGAAGTTAAACATTTAGGCCATTGCATTTCTTCTTAATAATATAGAGGTTACGTACGTGGCTGCGAAAACATAACTCCTGGATTCACCGTCTGGTGGTATGATCGTGAATGAATAAGACCAGTCCATAACTTTAACTATTAAACTCAGAATCCTGTATTAAACCCAGAGTAGTATGAAATATATGAATCCATTTGTAATTGAAATAGCAGTAAATCAGTATATCTTTAGTAAGGAATTTCAATATAATCATCCTTTATATCTGGAAAACCAAAAATAATCACTGAAGTTTGTAAGTATAAGTTTACATTTATGAAAGTTGACCAGATTCTATTGTATTCACAGGTCCTTTCATAATTCACTACCATCACTTGAACTAAGAGTGAATCAAGAATGTAGATACGAATTACTATTTCTTGACGTCCTACTGAACAAATAATGAGTCAATACAAAGGTCTTTATGAGGAAAACCTAGGTGGATCTGACAACTGAAAAACTCCGAAGTTTAGTTTCAATACTAAGGAAACGAAATTGTATCGATTCTCTATGCTTATCTACTGTTGCGGAGCTAGGTATGTAGATCAATGTTCAAAGTTCATTCTGGAGCATCTTGTAACATAAGTCAATCATTTTATGGTTGAAATCATGAGTCAATTGCATAGTTTACTTGGTGGGTTCCTTTCCAGCACTGAGAAAACGTATGTATATACATATATACACCATAAACTATAGGTTTTCAAATAATTATAGTTTTATTAGGAAGGGGTTTTTTTGTGGAGGTTGTAGTAAATTAATAGTTGAGTTCATGAGTCAATTAGAGCTAGATAGCCATGGAAAACCTGGAAGCACTATAAAGCCGTCTTATCCAATGACGGGACTCCTTAACAGTACGCATCCACGATCCTGTATGCTGGACTCACATGAGAACGCTTAACCTCTAGACCACTAATCTGGCATCCAACAATATTAATGTCCAACTTTAATCGATCTATGATCTTGTACAACCCTTCATCCCTTGTCTGAGTTAGATACTTTTCTCTATCCGACACTGATTGGACTGAATACTAAGACGAAACGTCCGCTAGTGTTTCCAGGTTTTTATGATCATCTAGCTTACATAGACTCATGAATCCGAATATTAAATTATAATTTTGGTAGAATCTAATTGATTTTT